>NC_044905.1:102029633-102329633 GCF_001633185.2 Quercus lobata | reverse complement strand
TCCTGCTACTCTACCTAGCCACTAACCAAGTATAAAGACCTGCTTCTCTAGTCATTGACAAAAGTATAAAGACCAAACCGGCCCATATTAATAAAGGTAGGGCCTGTGTCAAGTGAAAATTTTCACCAGATACGGCAGGATTCAGACATGTGTTTAAGAGTGGACATGTGTCCGCAATTCAACATGTCCAATGATAACTTTCATCGGACATAAGCCACATCCTATTAATAATAGAGCAATATTACATATAATGAAAACTAAATTGAAAAAAAAAAAAAAAAACAGTAAACTATGGAGACGTACATATAAAAAATTAAATTTACTATCAAATAATGAATTATGAAAGAATTATTCTAATGCGTGGCCTTCACCTTAGAAATACTTCCAATGGAGAACAAATGCTTTTTTCGAATGCTAGAATAAGTTAACTTTGCTTTCCTATTGAACAAATGCTTTTTTCAAATGCTAGAATAATTTAACGTTGCTTTCCTATTTATGCTTCCTCCACCAATAAGTGTAATTGATTTTGATTGTCAAGTTGTTCACCAAAAGTAATATCTATTAATTAACCAAATGATGTTTTAAGTGATGGTTTACAAATAGACTCTTGATAGGATAAAATAAATAAATAAATAAATAAATATTTTCATAGAGATAGTTCCGCTCCTGATAACTTAGCCATTAACAAAGTATAAGACCTGCTCCTTTAGTCATTGACAAAAGTATAAAGACCAAATGGAGTGAGGTTTGGGTCCATATTAATAATAGAGCAATGTTACAAATAATGAAAACTAAATTGAGACCACAAAAAAAAAAAAAAAAAACCGTAAGCCGCGCGTGGAGACGTACATGTAAGCAATTAAATTTACTATAAAATAATGAATTATGAAAGAATTATTCTAATGCATGGCCTTCACCTTAGAAATTCTTTCAATGGAGAACAAATGCTTTTTTCGAATGCTAGAATAATTTAACGTTGCTTTCCTATTTATACTTTCTCCATCAATAAGTGTAATTGATTTTGATTGTCAAGTTGTTCACCAAAAGTAACATCTATTAATTAACCAAATGATGTGTTTAAGTGATGGTTTACAAATAGACTCTTGCTAGGATAAAAAAATCTTTTTTTTTTTTTGAGAAACAAATCTTTTTTTATTATTATTATTATATAGAAATAGTTTCAATTCATGGCATTCGCTCTAGATGATCTTTTTTTCAATCACAAGAGACTTTATCAGTTGAGCTAATTGAAATCCACTAAAACTAAATATATAATAATTAAGGGCTTATTTGGTTAGCTAAAAAAACCACTTTTGTTTTCATTTTCAGTTTTTAGTGGGTTTCATCACTAAAAAACTAGTTTGGTTTTGACATTTGTATTTAGTTTTTATTTTCAATATCTTAAAAGTCGAATTTCGAATACAAAAAAATGAATACAACTTTTCAACATTTTCGTTTCTCTATGAATATGAATACAGTGGCATATTCATAAATATTGTGAAGACAAAAAATTACTTTTTTTTAGTGATGTGATGTGTGTGAGTGAGAAAATTTACTTTAAAAAAAAAAAAAGAAGACAATGACCAAATTAACCTGGGTATAATGTTTTCTATATCCAAATTATGTATTCAAAACAACTTACCAAATATTACCAAATGTGAATATAGAAAAAACAAATGAAAAGTGAATACACCACTTTTTAAAACCAAATAGACCATAAATGATTAAGATAACTTTATGTAGGTCACATTAAAACTCATAAGGATGATTTTTTTTCATTATCTCACTTGGCTCATGTGACATTTGAATACCTTGATGAGTGACTATAATTCAGCATAATATTACTCATACCAAAATGCTCTCACTCAAATAAATAATTCAAAACATGAATCATGGTGATGATACCCTAAATTATAATAAGTATTTCCTTCCATGTTTTACAATATGGTATTCTTAGTATGAGTATTTTTATGAAGGGTACCATTTTAGAAAACTTTTATGAAAAATAAAAAAATAAAAAATAAAAGACTAACTTTTTTGATAACTTTTTTCAATTTATTCAACAACTTTTTCAATTTTTCATAAAAGGTTTCCTAGAATTAATAATTAATGTATGCCCTACCAAACTATTCTTTAAAAAAAAAAAAGGTAAAGTGCAAAGCGCACCCCTTAAGTTTGGGAGTGTTTGAATTTTACATCCTAAAATTTCAGAATTTTGATTTTGCCATCTAACATTCTTTGTTATTTGGATTGTTAACCCGTCAGTTTTTCACTAATTTGTAAGTTAACTATCACATTTGCTAATTGGACCAATTAAATTGCGACACTTGTTATTAACTACTCTGTGTCATTATTTTTTACTCCATGTCATTATCTATACTACTATTTAAAGAGTTTCTCCTGTTTGGATTCCTCAATATCGATACCCAAAATATCCTCAACTTTACTAGTTTGTAAACCTTAAATAGTAGGGTTAAACATGTAAAATTACTAATTTAAAAAGCCCTAAGTTTTAGACAAATTTGAAAAAACATTGCCTACAAAATAGATAAAGAGCGTGAGGCTTTTTTTTTTTTTAAGAATAAAATATTAGAAATGTGTGTTAGAATAAGTGGGTTAGTGGGAGTGTTTCTATTTTGTAGGCAATGTTTTTTTAAATATATCTAAAATTTAGGACTTTTTAAATTAGTAATTTTACATGTCTAATATTACTATTTAAGCTTTACAAATTGATAAATTTGAGAATATTTTGGGTATTGAAATTGAGGAATCCAAATAGGGGAAGCCCCTTAAATAATAGTATAGATAATAACACCAAATAATAATTACGAACTTTCCTAAACTAAGTGTATGTTTGGCAAAAATTATTTTGCCAACTTATTTTACTATTCAGGTTATTTTTGCTACTATTCATGAGTCCTATTACACTTTTTTTGGTATTGTTTATAGGTTCTATTGTACTATTTCAGTTAACTTTTACCTTTATCTACCGTACTTTTAGCTAAAGTTTTCAGTTTCAGCAAAATAAGCGGATCTCAAACAGACCCTAAAAGTTGAAAATTGTGATCATCCCCAACTCTAATTCTTTGGTGGTAGTGGACCTTGTTGGTGGAGTTGTGGAAAGAGAAAGCAGAGCGGAATGGGTCTAAGGAGCCTTTCATTTTTGGTAATATCATTGTTATTGCTGTTTATATCAATCGCAAGAGCTGAATTTGTTTGGATGCCAAACTTGGTCACTGGTCATCATCAGATTTGGAACTGCACTTTTGAGGACCTTTGATTCTTTTGGGGAAGAACACACTCATATTGTTCTTCCAAAATTTTAGTCAAAAGAAAAAAAAATTAATTTAATTGCTTTCTTTAATTAGATTTTAGGATTTATTTTCAGTAGTTTGAAGATTTTTAAAAGTTATTTTATTACATATAATAAATAATCCACATGTCACAATTTGATTGAACCCACTTATGCATGTTATAAGTTGATGTGGCACTTAACTAACACATCAAAAGAATAAAAATAAAAATAAATTAACAGAGGCTAAAAATCCAAACAACATATAATGTTAAGGTCCAAAATTCAAATTCTAAAATTTTTGAGTGTAAAATTTAAATATCCTCAAATTTTAGAAGTGCATTTTACAATTTATCTTAAAAAAAATAAAATAAAATAAAAAATGATAGCTCCCCCTACCGCTAACATCCAATATAGGTACAAAGACTCGACAAGGTAAGGTTTGGTCCCTCGTTAATAATTGAGAAAAAAAAAAAAAAAAGGAAAGAAATGTTGGAGTAGTGTCTTTTACCAAAAAAGAAAAAAAAAAAAAAAAAAAAAGATAGAGCAATGTCACAAATTATGAAAACTAAAGTTGGAGCAACTCGAGGAGACTGGAACTTTCGTCTCCCCCTGTCGTTGACATCGTCGGCCTCGAATAAGGATAAAGAGTAAAAGGCTAGACGATGTATAAAGTTTTGGGCCCACATAAATAATAATTGAGCACTCTTTTCTTAAAAAAAGAAAAAGAAAAAGAAAAAGTAATAATAAAGCAATGTTACAAATTATGAAAACTAACTTTAGCTCAGCTCAAGAAAGTTACCGAGAAGTAGGTTTTAATTAGTTTAATTGGTAAATTTTTGTCTATATCAAAAATTAAAAGTTATATAAAAGATTTGGAGTTTAATTTCCGCCTATACCAAAAATTGATTGGTGTCTTGATCTAATAAAAAAGAGCTATTATCAGGAGCAGACACCATAGGTTGAAACTTTCTCTTAAAAAGAAAGTTACCGAGAAGGAGACTAAAAGCTAGGTCTATAAATAAATAAAACTATGCTGGAGTTCGGTTTGGAAAAAGATTTGTTATCAAACAAGCTAAGCTTAAGCCTAAATTTAGACTAAACTATTAAACGAGATGAGACAAATATAATAATGTATTCATGAACAAACTTGTAAATATGAGTCTATTTAATTATATATAGTAGTAATGTTATACATTTACATGTAAATTTGTTTTAAAATTATCATTCATTTCTCAATTTTCATCACTCATTACTTAGTAGCGGCTTCAGGAATTTTTCTCAGCGTGGTCATTAAAAAACTTAAATTAAAAAAAATTTTAATAAAATAAAATATATCACAAAAAAGTGCAAATACATAAATCTTTAAAATTTTATTTTACGAGTTTTCATATTTTGAAATTGATGTATTATAGTTTCGTTATCAATTTTGAAAACTCACTTAGTGTATAAAATACTTGTGAATGTTTAGACCCCCTAAAAACAAATTTTCAAAAGTAAACTTATATTCAAACAATATATGTGCGGAATATGGAATATAAGTAATATCCAAAATAGCAAACTATTTTAAGTCAATAATTAATCACATCTAGTAGAAATTAAAAGTTAAGAGTAAGGGAAAGAGAGATACAAATACAAGATAACACTGGCACGTGTTATCAAAGAGGAAATTGAAGAACTCGGCGAAAAACCTCTCCACCGCCTTCTAAGCGTTAAATGATTAACTAGAAAATCAGTTGGGATACATGAATAACAATAGACTCTCCAAGCCTAATCTACCTAGTGTACCTAAACCCTCCAAGCTTCTTGCTCTAACAAGGTTACGCCGAACCGTGTCTTCTCTAGCTTATTGGATCCCACAATTAGCCCATTACATCAACCAAAATGAATTGTTGCTCTCTTGAACTGCTTTCCAAACACCAAGAGCCTTCCCACTATTTTGAATTTGGTGAGGTAAGGATTTGGGTTATGATCCTCTCATGGATATGACAATGGAGAGGATGAGAGTAGAGGAATTTGAAGAATTAAACATATAAGATTGTGGATGAATTAATCTTGCTTTTCTCTAGGTTTTTCTCTCAAAATTCTCTTTGGAAGCTCTCTATATTTCGTGGGTATAAGGGTATTTATAATAGGGTATGGATGGAATGTGAAAAGTTACTTTTCAGCAAAACAGGGTGTACAGGCGAGTCACTTGCGACTAGGATGAGTCGTGAGTTCCAGTCGCTAGTTACCAGACTAGTCCATTGTACTTTTTGTCCTGTAGTAATCTAACTATCCTGACTCTTTATCTTCCTATATGCTTCACATGTGTGCTTCATTTTGGTGAGTCACCACTCGCAAGTCAGTCACGAGTCACCTTTTTGTTGCACACTCTTGATCAAATCTTCACACTCTCTCACACACAACTCTTACATTATTCCCACCTAAATATAGGGTTTTTAAATGTTGAATTACACGCAAATTTGGCATGGAATAAAATCAACACATAGTTGAATATAGTCAACTTTACAAATTTTATCAACTGCATCATTTTCAATGTATACAACCAAACAGTCATTAAACTATTGATATCTCATCCAATTACGAACATCTTGCCTAATAAGTAACATTATAAACAAAAATACATAATCTTTTTTTATAATGTATTCCAACCAATTTTTGTATTCTTTAAACTAATCAGTATTAAATCAACACAATGCTCCATTAATTTCTTTTTTAGGGAAATCATGGCCAAGAAGTTGACAAAAACCTCTTTGTAAATATGCTCTTCTTATTTCAACCTGATCATTAGGATGAAGAGATGAGACATTTTCTCATAGCCTATGATCTGAAATAAAATTATTAAAGTCAATAAAGTTTTGCTTAGAATATTAATCTTGCAATACAAGTGATTTCTTTATAAGAAATTTATTCATGGTGCAAAATAATAAAGGGTAAACTATAAGTTCATTCAATATATTCAATTTAGGCATTCAACTGTTATTAATCATATTCGATAAAGTATTCAAGCATTACTTAATTTAGTGCATATTCGTATATATAAAATATATCACATAAATCCAACAAATTCAACTAACGATTAAAATAAACACTAATAGACTAGACATTTGAAAATGTGTGTCTTTTGAGAACATAATTTAAAAATCACAATTAAAAATTTGATTTGGGCTTTTGGGCTAAATTGTATTTGTTTGGACAATTTTTGAGAATTGTTACGTTCGCAACATTTTCACAACACTTTTACAACAAATCCTAGATAAGCAGCTTTTACTATTTCTAATTTGAACCTACCATAGAAATCACTTTTTTGTCCACCAATAACAGCTTGTAACAATTTACTACTTAAGATTTATTTGTGAAATTATTGTAAAAATTGCATTTTTTGAAATTCTTCGGTTCAACCTTCAGTGGACCAAAATTTTGGAGAGATCAAATTTTATTTTTAATGGACTCAAATTTTTATTTAGGGTGTTCAAGTTTTTTTCAGAGTGGTCAAGATTTTTTTCTAGGGTGGTCAATAACCCATATTAATTTAAAATTCAAAAATTTTAAGGTATTAACAAAAAAATATAAAAAATCAATTCAGGGTGGTCATGTGACCACCCTGAGTAACATGTAGAGCCGCCAGTGTCATTACTCAAAAATTGTGGACCCCATTAGTACAACTTTCGTTTGGTTTGATGCTCATTACTGTTTTTATCACTCAAAATATTTTCATCACTCATTACTCACTTATTATTCTGTCTCTCTCTCTCTCATTTTTTTTTTCTCTTTTGTGTGCATTTTTTATGTTTTGTATACTTTAGGTTGATGAATTTGTGTGTTCTTAAGAACTCTACTTTAGGTTGATGCATACTCCTACAAATAAACTAAATAGGATTAAATTGTATTTCATGCTCCAAACTTTTTGGTTTTTTGTTTTAATTTTTTTTTATTATTAAATGCTATTATATTGCATCATAAAGATAGTATATAAGAATATAATGTTATTTAATTACATAGCATGACTTGGATAATTTGGTGTGACTATATCGTTTATTCTGACTATTTTTCTTCTCAACTTATTTTCTATAGCTATATTAGGGTTCCCCTCTTTGAATAAGACTTTTTTCAAGTTTAAAAATACCCTCACCATTACACAATGACTTTTCCTACAAATGTTTTAGGATTAGCATCAATAACGTCACACTATTCTCCAAAAAATTCATTTGATTGAATTAGACTTTTATGTGATTCAAAAAAATACCATTATTAATAAATAGTGAATTCTCTTAGAATTAGGAGCAATAATTTCAAATAAAAAATTTAAAACACACTTTTTCTACAAAACCTACAGCTACTATTGTTTTGAATTCAAAAACAGAACTCCTAAAATTTAGGTTTTTTTTTCTTCACACTCATCTTTTTTTTCCCCTAAAATTTAGCCATTTTTTTATTCCTAATAAAATATCTCTAGTTAAAATATTTAATAATATAAAAAAAATTAAAAGAACTCCTAAAATTCAGGCTTCTTTCCCCTCACATTCATCTCATTTTCCCTAAAATTTAGCATTTTTTTATTATTCCTTTTTCATCCAAATAAAACACCTCAAGTTAAAAATAAAAAAAATACTACTCTTTTAAAAAATAATTACTTATCCTTATCCCAATTTTTTCTCTATATCACTTTTATTATTATTGCAGAGGCCCCACTAAACTTTCAAATATACATTCAAAAAAGAAATTATAGTTACAGCTTATCTCTAAAGTTTATCACATTATCTTTAAAAAAAAAAAAAAATTTCATGTCATAGGTAGTTCGAATTAATATAAAGTTACCTTTCTTGGATTGGATTTTTTTGTGGTTCCAAAACACCCTCATCAATAAACGATAATTTCTCTTAAAAAATAAGGTCATAAATGTCAAATACCACTCAACCTCCCCCTTAAAACATGAACTCATTCAATTCACAATCATTCACCTCAAGTCTCCTTATCTATTTAATTTTTAGTATAGGTCTATCATTTGAATATAACTTTATAGTATATTTAGAGGTATTTTTAATCATTTTAGGAATTTTCTATGCAATTGATTTGATTTCTCTTTTGAGGTATGTGATTTTGGCTAATATGAGTATTAATTGTATTTGTGTAATTTAACAATATATTTCCACCATATTATTTTTATCTAGAGTAGCACAATTTTGTTGGTATTGTTTTGTTCATAATTTCTTGATCTTATTCCTTCTCAAAACAAAAATTTCTCGATCTAATAAACATATTTTTGCATTCCAAATATAAAAGAGTGACAATGAAAATTGAAACAATTCATCTTTTAATTTTTAATGAACTCACCCCATTAATTGATGCCATATGATACTAATTAATATTCATATGAATCTATTCCTTGCATTCTCCCCATAAACATTTTTGGTAGCATTTCTCTTTTTGGTAGTTCAATAAAAAAAATCTAACTATTGATCCAATGACGAAGACAGTTATGCTCATGTCAAAATTTTCATAAACATTTTTTGTAGTCCCAATAGAAAAATATGAATATGAAAATATATACTAATATAAAATAAAATATGGTCCCATGTATAAAGTTGGTATTATTACTACTACTTCTTTAAAATGTCTTTGTTGACAAATATTTATAAGCTTATAAATATGTAAGACTCATGCATAGCAATGAAAATGAACATAGAAATATGTATTGATTATATATGCCCAAAAAAAAAAAATGTATTGATTATAATATAATTATAAATTTAATAATGAAGAAAAAAAAAATTTCTCACATAAACATTTTAGGTAGTCCAAGTAAAATAGAATTTCAATATTACCCTCTGTACTTCTTAAAACTATTTCGGTAAATAAAGTTAAAAGGTAGTTGAAATAGTACAGTGAAGCCTATAAATAGTACCAAAAAGTGTATTAACATTCATGAATAATAACAAAAATAAACTGAATAGTAAAAAAAACTGACTTTTTAATTCAGTACTAAACAAAAACTAAGACTAGTAAAAACTGAAAAAGTAAAGACTACTTTTTTTTTTTTTTTTTTTTTGGGGGGGAAACTGAATAGTATAAAGACTGGACAACTAAAGTCTCGGTCCCATGCACGTATATAGTTGAGCATTCCTTTTTAAAAAAAAAAAAAAAAAACAAAGAGGAAAGTAATAATACAGTAATAAAGTCTACAAATTATGAAAACTAAAGGAGATCTCAGATCTGGAAATCCCGGCTCCGCCCCACGTTTTTCACTTTTTCTCAGCAAAGAAAAAATAGGTTTCCACCCCACGTGATGTCAGAAATAATTAGAGATATTTGGTGCTTTTGTCTAATCCACCGAAAGCAGTCCAAATCAGACCTATTGTTAATAAATTATTTTTAAAAAATTTTGACACAATTTTTATAAAAAATATAAAAAAATTAGTATAAAAAAATAACAAAATTTGAATATAAATTTAATTATAATTTAAGTATATTACTTTCTTTGAAAATTTTAATATGACTATATATTTTGAAAATTTAATTGTTAGAGTGCATATTTTGTATACTTTTAACACACATGTCAAATTTTGTGTCAATAGGATGTTATTTACTATATAATCCATCAATTTATTTTTTATGTATAATTTTAGATTACAAAATCTTGCAATTTAAATAATTAATTGATAACATAGCTATTATTTTTTATTTTCTTGAAATTTTGTAAATATGGAGAATATAAGAAGAAATGTAATCCAATGGTGGATTTATCAGAATTCATATCTAATAAAAAGATATTGAGCAATGTTGTAGCCTTAGGCTACAACCAAGTTTGTAGCCAAATTTTGAAAAAAAAAAATTTTTTTGCTTTATCATTTTTCCATAAAATATTTCTAAAAATAATTCAAAAATTAATGCTCTTAGAGCATCCATTAACTTTTCCAAAAAATAACGAAAGTAGTGAGCCCAAAATAGAAGTAATAACATTTACAATTACTCATCCTAAAAACATAAATATTTCTCCTGCTTGGTCTGGGGTAATAATTCTGTTTAAGAGAATCTCATGTGATCTTTGGAACTTAGAAATAAGAGTATAATTCATTAATTCTCGTATGGATCCCGAAAATCTTCCTAATAATTTGGGAGATATCTTCTTGATCTTGATCTTCATTTGATTTTTGGGCTAATGCTTTTAATAATTGCTTTCTTATATTCTTTCTTTGATTGAGCAATTAAAGGAAATGAATAGAAAAGGAGAACTTAACTCAAGATTCAAGGAGAAAAATGGAAAATATATATTCATTCCAGTATTCCACACTAATGGCTTAAGCCTGTACAAGATTATATAGGGTTGTAAATGAAATAAGTTGTTCATAAACAACTCAGGTTTGGTTCAATAAAAAGTACGTTCATATATATATATATATATATATATATATTTATATATATTGAGGATCAAACACACACACATAAGGAAGAGGGAAAGGGCATCTAATACAAAGGCACACCATAAACTCCACTGAAAAACCATGGTAAGTTAATTCATATTTATTTGTTTATTAAACAAGTCAAGAATAAATCTTAGTTTTAGGTTTTTTTTAATAAACGAGCTGAGTGTAACCAAAAAATAAAAATAAAAATGTTGATGAACAAGCTCGTGAACATTAGAAGTCAATACAAAAAAAGTCAAGTCTTTGCTTGTTTATGAGTTTGGTAAAATAAGTTTGATATGAGTTTGACAAAAAAAAAAAAACACATATCTTACTAAGACTTTAATTAATTGGGAGTTGAGACCAATTTCCAAAACAAATGAGCTTGATATGAGTTTGATGATGTACTTTTGTTGGATCTCAAGCATAGAAGTTTATTATATTGCTCAAGCTAGGCTTGACAAATGAATCAAGTCAAGCTGAGTCAAACTCAAGATTTTATACTGTAAAGTTGTGATTTACAACTATGTTTTTATGTTAGCTTTTATTCCGTATCAAATTTGATTGTATTTTTATTCAATCATTTTCCTATATTTTTTGTGGGATTTAATGTAAGGGTTGCGTATGAGAGTTTGGTGAAGATCTATGAAGAAAGTGATTTCCTGACTGGCTCGTGACTAGCTCGTGAGTGGACAACCCGCGAAAGGCCACATGATAAGCACATGCTGGAATTTGAATAGTTTCATGCCAAGTTGGATTTTGCAAGTCACTTCGCAACTCAAGCGAAGTTGTGAGTGACCTGCGAAACCCTCTGCCTGAAGTTTTTTTAAATGGTGTCTTCCTCATTTCTTTACCAACACTATATAAGCCCACATTATCCACGAAATTGTGAGAATGAGTTTTTCTAAGGAACTTTTGAGAGAGAAAACCCTAGCTATACACTTGAGAGTTCGAGATTGTAAACCCACAATCATCTACACAATTTCTCATAGTTTTCCTTTACTTCTACCTCTTCATTTACACATTTTTGAGAGGTTCTTAGCCCAAACACTTACCTCACTCATTCTGAGTATTGAGAGAAGTTTTGGCGTGTATGGGAAGCATTGGAAGAAGCCATTGATTGGCAGATGCAATTGGATTCACATAACTATTAACTAGTGAAGATATGGCTCCGTGTAGTCCGTTGGTAGCTGGAACTTGGAGGGTTCAAGTATATTAGGTAAATTAGACTTGGAAGGTCTTTTTGATATTTGTGTACTCCAACTTTATTCACTAATGGATCAATTTTGGCTTGGAGGGCCGCGAAGAGGATTTTACCGAGTACTTCGATTTTCTATTCGATAACACGTCTTGATGTTATTTTGTGTTTACATCTCTCTTCCCGTGCTCTTTAAACTTTATATTTATCATTGCTTGCTTGTGGTTATGGCTTAGAGAGTAGTTTTGGTTATTGCATATCATTTATTCTTATTCTGCACTTAGATAAGTTAGAGTAAAAGCAATTTTACTACAAGTTTAAAATTGGGGGTTTAAACAAGCTGTAATATTTTACACTATTTGAGCTTTCATATACATTTTGAAAAGGTCAAGCTCTACATTATTTGTAGGCTTAATTCAAGTCCGAGCCGAGTTTGAACATTTTATTGTTATCAAGCTGAACATGAACATTCATTATTTAACAAAACTTGGCTTGTTTACAGAAAGTTAATGAGCTCAATTACATTGACCTAAGGAATGCTTTGTCCTAACAGAATCAAAACAGAGCATTTTTTTTTTATAATGATTTTTAACTACAATACGAGTTAATTCTCCCCCCACCAACCACCCCCCCCCCCCCCCCCGGCGGGGCCGCACCCGCCCACAGAAAAACTCATTTTGACATGAGAAATATTCATCTTTTCTCATTCCCATCGTTCATATTAATTCCTTATAAATGAAATTCTATTGTATTTGACTAAAAGAAATGGCCAAAACATGGATTTTCATATCCACGTGTGAATTCTATTGAGACTCTGGAGGGACAATATAGACAAAGGCATAAAAGTACAGTTTTTTTGTTGTTAAAAGCCTTTGCGATTCAATTGATACTTTATGGTATTTTTCAAGGAAGACATTGTTCAAATCTCCTATCCCTTGTTAGAAAATGATTTTTTTAAACATAATTTTTACATGTAATAATGATGGGAAATTCCACTCGAATTTGGCTTGGGTGGACCCGACACCTGCAAGTAAGTATTAAAAAATTGTGACATGTCTGCATCGTTTTCAAAAGGGGTTATGAATCTGCATTGAATCCAGCATACTAATTACGTGTACAAAATTAATAATTCTAGGGACATATTCTCTTTCATATTCGCACCACCTGCTTAAGTGTTAACTTGTAATTGGCGGCATAAGTTGACAAACATGCTTAACTACCAGCGGTGGATTTATGTGAAAATATTGAAATCCAATCTTGAGTTGATATCTAAAGTCTAAACAAGATGCGAATTTAGGTTTGGGAAGGGATGTGCCCGTAAGCAGGAAAAAAACACCAAAAGCACACTCACATCCGACCATCCATCGTTGTTCAAATTTTTCATTGTTGATATAGTAATATATATTTTTGCATCACCTTCCCAACTTATGCATATCATTCCTTTCTATTATTTTATGTCTTTCCAACCGTTCCATGCTTCTCTCTCTCTCTCTCTCTCTCTCTCTCTCTCCCCTCTTTGAAAGCTCACTCTTGTTGAGCTTGGGCGTCTGAAGCAGCAGATCAATGCCTTTGCGGTGGCGGCGAGATTGGACAGTGACTCAAAGGTGGGTCTCTCTCTCACAGCGACTTGAGGGTACCTCTCTCTAATCGGCGTAGGCATGGCTTTGTCATGAGTCTTGTTGATTTGAGGTTGGGTTTCAATGATATTAGGGTTGGCTTGTGGTGGTGTTGGGTTTTTTATTGAGTTCAGACTATAGTTGATTTGAGCTGGGTTTAGGTTGCGGTGGTGCTGGGTTTTTCATTGAGTTCAGATTTGAGATTTGAGGTGGAAGTGGTTCTTTATTGAGTTCTTGTGGTGGCGGTTGGCTACGTTGGGTGGCAGTGGAGTTGTTGTTGGTGTGTGATGATATTATTATGTTAATGTGATGAATTGCAAAATAAAGAACGAGAAGTTGGGTGTGTTGACAGTGTTGTTAAAGTGATAATGTAAAATAATAAAGTGACATTTTGTGATACAAAATACATTTTTTCATGCATAAGCTGATTGGAATGATCTAAGATTTAAAAGTTTCACATTTCTATTTTGGAGTAATTATACTCTTAATCCTTAAGGTTTGGGGAAATGACTTTACACCCCAAACCACACTCCCCTCCCTTAAGGATTAAAGAAAAATAACACTCTCCCATTTCTTCAATATTAGTAACATAATATTCTAATTTTTAAAAATATTTTCTTGACCAAAGTTTAAGCATGATTAATAAAAAAACTGATAATTTTATAATAAAAATGCAAACTTTATCAAGTACCAAAAGATTCACAATGACAAATCTCTTAACAACCCGTTAAAAAAAGAATAAAAAAAGCAAAAGTCATACTGAATATTTTAAAATACTCTTCAATTAAAAAAATTGGCTTTAAATCGGGGAAGTGAATAAGAAATAAAGAAAAGTTAATTATTCTTTCTTTTTGGAAGGGTAATTTTGGAAACACTTGCTTAATCAAAGGATAAGTTAGTACACAACGTTTTTTACATCAAGTTAACAAGGTTTGGTCAAACTAATGTCAAGTGGAAGTTTTTTATTATTTTTGGTTTTTCCCTTTCAAATTGGAGTGTAATTACCCATTTTATTTTTAAAGTTAAAATCAATTGGAAAATTTTATTTGATAGTTAGAATATTCGCATAAGCTTAAGCAATTTTTTTTTTTAAAAAAATATTTTATATATTTTTATTTTATTTTAGTACAAACACCTACTTTTTTTATTTAACATACTTTTACTTTTCAAAACACTCTACATTAGATTATTTATTTTACATTATATTTGATTAAAATATCAATTTTTCTTAAATTTTTATCTTTTTTCATACATAACAACTAGCATTCATTCTCTTCATTCATTATTGGGATATTAAAAAAAAAATGTAAAGTAAATAATATCAATGTAAATTGTATTTTGCATGACTTGAGTGAATTTTGGGATTGATAAGTTAAAATGTGATGTTTTTTTATTACACAAGCACTCTCATTAGAGCATTAGCATCAAACGTTGTAAAACAATTCTATTTTAACGTATTAAAAAGTTATTTTATCTGATTCATAAATAGTATCATGGGACCAACCAAAAAAAGGCTGACGTAGCTTCAACGCAGACGCGTTCTTAAACAAAAAGGCACACTAATAAAAGTTAGTAAAGAGACGAGAGAAATTATTAAATATTCGAATCAGGTTATCTCCAAAAGGAGATTCGGCTGTACCGAGCTACAATCCTCATGAGAAAAAGTCATTTTACAATTTAAAAAAAAAAAAACTTGTTAATTCGATCATTTCAGCACAATCTTTACCCGCCTCCTCGTCTGTAGAGTGCTGCTCGTCGATCGTTCTCTCTTTTCACCCATCACAGCCGGTAAACCGTACACCCATCACCGGCAGTGACTTTGTCGGGCAAATAGTGTTTTTGCTTTTATTTCTATATATATATATATATATATATATATTTTTATGGTTTTCGTATTTTCTCGCTTTTGGGTAAAAAATATTTCAGATCTGGGAAGTTACTTTGTGTTTGAAGTGTGTAGGTGTTTTGTGTCCATTTGGGCTTCTGAAATTCAGATCTACAAGAAAACTATCTTTTTTTTTGGTCAGTTCCCTCTCTTGCCACGTGTTTGTTGCAGTTAGCTATTAACTTTATCTTGTGCTTTCATCTTGGCTCCTGCATTTAATCTGTACAAATCTCTTCCAGTTTTCATTTCTTGACATTTTTCTTTCTCATCCTTCGTCTAGATCGTCTCTACTGTTTGCGTATAAATTGCAATGGCATTTTTTACCAATCAAGCAGCGTCATCTTCCTCTTCCTCTTTCACCCGTCACCAGTACGATGTCTTCTTGAGTTTTAGAGGCGAAGATACCCGCGTTGGTTTTACAAGTCACTTGTATCAAGCCTTGTGTCAAGAAGGTCTTAACACTTTTATTGATAATGACCTCCATAGGGGAGAAGAAATTCCTGCAGAACTTCTTAAAGTCATTGAGGACTCAACAATTTTGATAATCGTATTTTCTAAAAACTACGCATTTTCTAGCTGGTGCTTGGATGAACTTGTCAAGATTATTGAGTGCCTGAAGAATGATCAGGTGGTGTTACCAATTTTTTACAAAGTGGATCCATCAGAAGTACGACAACAAAAAGGAAAGTTCGGGGAAGCATTGACTAAACATGAAATAAAATTCAGGGATATCAAAAAGGTGCAAAGATGGAAGAATGCTCTGAAAGAAGCAGGCAGTCTTTCTGGTTTCCATTACAAGGAGGACGGGTATGTATTTAAAGACTATTCTTGTGCTTTTATGATTTTTAATGGTTTGTTATGACCTCAAAATTTACTGTTTAACAACTGCCACTAATTTTTCAGGGTTATTCTTATTATTTTTTTTGGGTGGGGAACATGAGAGTATTATTGTTATTATTATTTTTCTCAAATATATCGTCTAACAAGGTAGTTTTTTTATTTTTTTATTTTTATTATGATTATTATTTTGATAAGTAACGATAAAATTTTATTGAAAGAAAATAAACCCAATTACACCAGGGGTGTATTTAGGAAGGAATACAGTCAAGACCTCAAATTACAATGTTCCAACATATCTAAGAAAATAGGGAATAGAAAATAAAAAAGGATTTAATTTGAAGGATATACGGTTCTTATTTCTCAAAACTCCTAGCATTCCGTTCCCTCCAAACTCCAAAGGCACCACATGATGCAGGGCAGCACAACCCTCCGAAAAGCTATGTTATGATGTCTGCCAAAGGCACCCTACCATGCAGCAAAAATATTGGTGACCCTCAGTGGCACAACCCATTGGATTCCAAACAAGCAACACACCATCGTCCACATCTCATAGGCTATAGGGCAATAGAGAAGAAGAAGATCTGCTGATTCCCCACTCCTTTTACACATACAACACCAATCCAACATAATAATCTCTTTTTTCCGGAGGTTATCTATAGTTAAGATCTTCATGAAGACAACTGTCCAAGAAAAGAAGGCAACCCTAAGAGGAACCTTCGAACACCACAACACTTTCCAAGGGAACACCATATCATTAGGCGATATTGACAATAGGGCATGATAACATCCTTGCACCTCAAAACCTTGATTCCTGGTTGGTTTTGAACAGAGATTATCAAAGTTAGAAAATCTTAAATCATATCGTCTAACTACCTTGTTGTCTAATAAGGCAGTTAGCTACAGGTCAATGGTAGAAATAGAAATTTAACATCATATTGTCTTACCAATTAATGAGGATTTTTCCCCATATGTTATTTAGAAAATTTTCATAAATTTACTTAATAATTTCGTTCAAGTATGAGAAGTGGGGTTTTGTATCTTTGCTAATTGGGATTTCCATGCAATTACATGACTCTTACCTTAATTAACAATACTTTGGATGTAATGCACAAATTTAACTTTTTGAATTTAGTTCATCTTTTATTATTTTCTAATCTAACTCGTTGCATGTTTTTAATGCTTTGTAATTGGCAGTTGCACCGAGTACAAATTTATTCAAGGAATTCTTGAATTTATCAGAAGAACTATAACAAAACAGATGCCATTATTTTCTGCTAAATACCTTGTTGGAGTAGATTCTCATGTAGAGGCCATAAAATTGTTTTTAGATATTAAGTCAAATGATGTTCGCATGGTAGTAATCTATGGCTCTGCTGGAGTAGGTAAAACAACAATTGCAAAGGCTGTTTATAAAAACATTTTCAAGCATTTTGAACAAAGCAGCTTTCTTGAGAATGTTAGCAAAAAGTCACAGACAAATGGTGTGATCCAACTTCAAGAGACACTACTGTTTCAGATCTTAGGAGATAGCAACTTAAAGATTCACAATGTATCTAAAGGAATCACTATGATAAAGGAAGTTCTTCTCCATAGAAAGATTCTTTTAATTCTGGATGATATAGATAAATTGGATCAAATAGAAAAATTGCTTGGAAAATGTGATTGGTTTGCTTCTGGAACTAGAATCATTATAACAACAAGAGACAAATACTTGTTAGATTCTCTTGTCAATGTTGATTTAAGCTATAAGGTTAAGGAACTAGATGACTACAGAGCTCTTGAACTCTTTAGTTGGCATGCCTTCCTAAGAGACACACCCAAGGAAGATTATTTGGAACTTTCAGAACAAGTTATAGTTTATGCTAAAGGCCATCCATTAGCTCTAACAATAATGGGTGCTAGTTTTTGTGGAAGAACTAAACAAGAATGGGAAAATGCCTTGGATAAGTATAAAAGGATTCCTAAACTAGAAATTCAAGAAATATTGAAATTAAGTTATGAAGCATTGGATACAAATGAACGGGAGATTTTCCTCCAGGTCGCATGTTCCTTGAATGGAATGAAGAAGGTTACTGTTGAAGATATACTCAAAACTGAAGGTTTAGATATTGTTGATGGAATTAAAAAACTTACTGATAAATGTCTCATTACTGTTGATCAATTTGGCACGTTGTGGATGCATGACCTTTTACAACAAATGGGTCAAGAAATTGTTCAACAAGAATCACCACAAATGCTCAAGGATTGTAGTAGGGTATTAATAGAAGATACAGTAAGTTCTCCTCATTTAACTTTTTTATTTTCTTTTTCTTTTCGTTGGACAAATGTCATGATTTATTTATTTTTATTTTAGTATGCAAGAAAATTTAAGTTATCAGTATGGCTTTGAGATTAGGATTAAAGGACACCCGTTAGCATGACCTAATATTAAATACATTAATGTAATGGAACCATTAGGAATAATGATAGAAAGTTAAAGGCTTTAGGAAAAGGGGTTTTGAGTGGAGTTGTGGTGTGCTTTTATATTAGAACCTCTTTTTCTTTTCCTTATATGTGTTTGTTTCGTAAAAAAAAAAAAAAAAAAAAGTGATATCAGTCCGTTAAGGCTAATCAAATTGCTTAGACATTTTTTTTTATTTTTTTATATGCAAGATAGAATTCTACTTTAACTTAATTTATATGTAAATGTATGTGAAGCTCCTCCTTAGATACTGCATCTACTTATCAAGTGACCATGGTGCGCGGTCTGGACGTTCTCTATCTACTCTCGAAATGTACGAAAGTGACATTAAGGTACATTATTTCTTTAAATTTATATATATATATATATTTTGTTATTGTTTTTTAAAATCTAAATTTAAACAGAGAGACAAGGATGCCTCTTGGGTCAGTGCGCACTATGATAAAAAGGGAAACAGACCTTTGTTTCTTGATCGAAGTGAAGAGAGAAAGATGGCGAATTTGTCGCTGGAATCATTGCCTTTGGCGTTCAGATTTAGCCCAACGGACGAAGAACTCATAAACCACTACTTGAGGCTGAAGAACCAGGGTCATGATTCCGGGGTCCAGGTCATTGCCGAAGTCGACTTTTATAAATTTGATCCCTGGGAATTGCCTGGTACTCTCTTTTTTTCCCCCAACTTATTCTATGTTTCTCCGAATATTTATCTTCCTCGGTTCTTTTTAAAGAAATTCTTTTTAGCGGTGTCTTTTTGGCTTTTATTTGTATATGGATTTTTATTTTTTTTATTTTATTTTTGGGATTAAATTCAGATTTGTCAGCTAAAAAGTTGGGCAATGAGCAGTGGTTCTTCTTCTGCGAGCTCCAGATTGCCTCTCGTTTGAATAGGATAACTAAATCAGGCTACTGGAAAGTCACCGGTAAGGATCGCCACATCAAGTCCAGCAAGTCGGGGCCCAGTAACTCCAGCTTGATTGGTAGTAAGAAGACCTTAGTTTACCACCAAGGTCGTGCTCCCGGCGTGCGCACCAGTTGGGTTGTGCACGAGTATCGTGCCATCGATACTCACCAGGTATGCTTTTCAAGAAACAAGAAATTTTCTTTGGAGGGCCATGAGATAGTATGAAATGCAGTTGAATGAAACTCAATTCACACGTGTGTAATATTTTCCACCCTTGCATTAATTGAAAGCTAACAAAAGGGTCGATTTAGACAAATTATCAATGTTCAAGGGGATATTTTTACATTATTTCCCTTTTTTTTGCACTTATAATATGCACCATAGCCTATTCATTTCGAGAAACATTATGTCTATAACATTTTTACTACAAATCTTACGTGGCAAGTTGTTATTTGATGTTACTAAGGGGTAAAAATGTAATTTTAATGTTGGATTTAAATTAAAAACTTGTAACAACTTGTCAACTAGGATTTGTTGTGAAAATGTTGTGGATGTGACACTCCTCATTCGTTTAAGAAGGAAGTAGCCTTAGAAAATAAATAATTAAGGCATTTATACTCTCCAATTATATGAAAATTTCCTTTGTAAAATATATCAAGGCACATTAACAACCTATAAGTGTACAGGAATGAGTATTTGATTAGGGGAATTTAGGAATGAGTGTTTGGTTTGGGGAATTTAGGGATGGCCATGGGCCGGGTTTGGGTCTGGTTTACCCAAACCCGACCGAAATATTTTACTCATGGATATACGATTTTAATACCCAGTTAGTACCCATACCTGATTAGTACCCGGATTATTTACCCATGTATCCATACCCAACCTGATCCTGATTTTTTGGGCTTTTAAATTTTTTTTTTCAGTGATGAAATTTTAAACTATCAAAAAAAAAAAAAAAAAAATCTCTATTGGAAAATTTTTAATGGTTATATGCTAAATTAAAGTGTTGTGACTAAAACATTTATTTCTAGAACTCTATGACAACTCCTACTAATATGGAAATTTTCCTTATAAAATCCTTAATATTACTATAAGAAAACTTATCAAAAATCACTAATTGACTAGAAATCAATAATCACGAAAAAAAAAAAAAATCCTTAATATTACTAAGAAGACGTTTGATTTCTTATTAATCACTATTTGGCTTAGTTGGATTTTTTTCCGAAAACATTGGTGACATTTTTAAACTATCAATTAATAAATTTCCTTATTAAACATTTTCAAATTTACTAGTTTAACCTTGTTAAAAATGATTTTGAAATGATATTATGGTATGTACAAAGAAAATCAATTGGTGATTAATACTAAGAAAAATGAAGTAATATGTGCTTGTTTACTATATTCTCTAGTATTTACTAATGACATCATTACTTTCCATCCAAGTGAAAGTCAGAATCATGATATAAATGATTTGATTTTACAATGAATGAATAATTAGCGATCACTTAAATGGTGTTTTAAATGTTAATAATAAATTTTCTTTTTATCTAATGTTATGGAAGATTACTTACAGCTATTGTTTTTAGCCGAAAACCAAACTGAGAAAGGGAAATTTTTAATTAAGGATTGAGCAATTAGGAGAGTAATTAATTTGATCTCATTCCATTTTATAGTATTATGATTTTTTGTGGATAAAGTATAGAGTTATTAAAATGGTTTCACATAGGAGTATATAATTAAGAATTAATTTAGAAATAATATAAAAAAATATGGTTTTGATACATAAAAGAAACAAAAATAATGCTAGAGATACAAACTATTTTACAAAAATTTTTATAAACTGCTGATGTGGTGAGTGATTATTGGTAAATGAAAAAGTGATATTAATGGTGGGTTTAGATGAAAACCAATAAGAGATTGACCACGTTAACATTTTGTAAAAATATTGTAAAATAGATTGTGGCTGTAGCATTACTCAACAAACAAATCATAAGAATATCCTTACCATTAATTTAGATATTCCTTTTATGTGACGTTTGGTACAGAGTAATGTTTTAGGATTCCCAAGAATGTTTAAAGATTTCCGTATTTGGTTGCAAATCACACTAGGAAATCAGATGCTAGGGAAATGTGGGAATGTGGATTCCCTTTAAATCAGGTGGGTATCTAGATTCCCAAGCTTAAAGGAAATTGCATTTTATATAAATTGACAATTTTAACCATTTTTCCTTTTCATTTAAGTAATTGAGATAAAAAATAAAACAAATCATTAATATCTTTTCCTTTGTCTTTATCTCTTCCTGCCAAAACAACATTATCTCTTACAATATCTCTTGTCGTGAGTGTTGCTCAATAAATTATTAATGGAGCTATTTTCATGGAAATTTGTTCATGTATTTATTTGTATCTCAAATTTTGATTTTGTTTAGTTGCTAGAAATATAGATTTGGATTGGTGGCTTCATTTGGTTTATTGCTTTTTATTTTTTGTTTTTAGATTAATGGCTTTGTTTCTAGATTTATATGTTACAGTACAATTTTAATAATCTGTATCCTATCTAGTGCCTTTGATGTTTGTTATAAAATGATAAAAAATGTGTAGATTTTTAATTTTTAACAACCCATCATATTTGTATGAGTGTTTTTGAATTTTGAAAGGCATTGGAAGGTCTTAGGATTTATGCTGAAGGTGGCTTTGGTGCTATATTTGACCACTAGTTGCTATATTCAAATAATGGTGTGAATTTGTTGTTTGCTTTATTGATACTTTGTTCTTTAATTGGTATGATTTATTTTATTGTATTCTGCCTTTAATTTTGCGGCAACTTTGTCTCTTATTATTGCAGCTTGAGGAGTCAAGTAGTGGGTTACGAGCGAGTTCCCAGGTATATCATAGCTTATTCACACTCTTGAGAATGCTTTATAATATTATATTGTTTCCTTAATGAATTGCATGAATTTAATTGGGGGATGCTTCATAATGGTAGTGATTTTGTGATTATATAATATAGTTAGGAAGAATGTTATGAGTAGATGCCATATATATTTTGCGGGGGTTTCATGGTAGCTACATATCTGTCTGGCTGCCTGCATAATGATTTGTGAAAACAGAAGATATTTTCTTTCACGGTTAAAATGAATAACGCCATTAAGTTTTAGTGATTTATAAAAATGAGAAAGGAAATATGGTTTATTGAAATATTTTCTTTAGTTTGGATATGGTTTTCATCTATGCATTGCATGAGCCTATTACTTGTATTTGATTTTAAAAAAGGACTATTTGTTTTTCATTATTTATTTAGAGGAAGTTTTTTTTAAAAAAAAAAAGACTTATATTGGATTAACAAATCTAAGAATAGAATGGGAAAAATAAATAATTCAGTTAAGATTTCTAAAAATAAACCAAACATTATAATCTCACATTCTTAGAAATCTTATTAGATTCCCAATTAAACCAAATATAGGAATAGTTACATTCCTAGACATCCAAATTGCAAGGCATTACATTTCCAAGGATCTGGATGCTAGGGGTAATGTGGATTCTCCCGTACCAAATGCTATCTTATAGTATTATGAATCTTTTTTTGTTAAATATATGAGTTTGTGTAATTTTTGTTTTTTGTTTAAACTGTAAAATTAAAAAAGTTTGAATTAATCTTGATAATAAATGTATTTTGGCAGTAATTATTTAAGTTATCAATACATTCCTTTTCTTAATACTTTTTGACTTTACAATGTCATCATTAATACTGTACTCAATCAATATTAATATAAAACTCAATATATATAGAAGATGCAATTCAAATTTAAAAATCCGGTCAACCAGCAATTAAATAATGAATAATAATATACATTAGGATAAAGAATTAAATTAGTACTATATTTCTATATGTTCCTAATTAAAGCAAAAAGCACAAGCTAAAATCAAGGACCACTTATTAACTAACAACCATATCAGGTGCTAAAATAAAGGAGCCAACAACTAAAGACTAAACACCTAACCTTACAAATCTTTTAATAATTTTTTTTAAAAATCACTTAAGGTGAATGCAAAAAATTCACCCAAGGGATATAATTTCTGGTATTAAATCCATGAAATACTGAAAGAACTAATCATCTCTTTTTTTTTTTTTTTTTTTAATATAAATGTAGGCTGGGTTCAGGTAATATCCAAATCCTACTCAATTACCTTTTACCCGTGATGAACTGGGTATTACACGAAACTTTCGAGCCGGGTAGGATAGGTTATCCATTACCCAATGGGTTTGGCCATCCTAGAAATATTAAGGGAATTGTCTCCTCTTAAAGTGTAAGACTAGCTTTGAAGGCTATTGTGGGCACATCTTGACATGTAAACAGTAAAATGAGTGGATGGTCTATATACAAAAAAAAGACTGCTCCCAACATATTTTTTTCCTAAAAAAATCTGTCACTAATTTTGAAATAACATGAGTTCAAAATGTTCCGAACCTAGATTTTTTTTCTAATTCATCCGGTGGCTCGTTGATGTTTTTCCATAAGAACCATTTCATGCTTTAACAAAGCATATACAGTTCCATCACACATACACGTGCAGAAATATTTGAAAAATTGGCCACTTTGGTCTAGAAAGCTTTCAATTAAATTGGGGAGAAATACATCTTTAAGAGGTAAATGTGTTTGTCGAAACTAATTCGCTTTGTTGTTTGTTTTTGCACTGAATTGAGTTCAAGAAGAAAATTAAAAGCATGCATTTTTAGAGAGAGAGAGAGAGAGAGAGAGGATGGCTTCTTCTTTGTCTTTTAACTCTTCATTTTCTGTTGCTACTCTTCGTGACTTTGCTTGGTTTGTTTGAGTAACGAGACTGTGCACCTCATGCGAGTGGCTTATTCTACCTTTAAAGTGTGTCCTGCACTTCATAGGATCCATATCTGTTAGGCTAAGTGAGTTTTAGTGTGACTAGTTCTAGGGTAGGTAAATAAGTCAATGAAAGGGATAAATTAGGACGTTAAAAGGGGTGAAGATTTTGACGTAAAAAAAAAAAATAAATAAACGAAGAGCTTTTTTGTTATGTTTTCTTGCCTCTTTTCTCTTTACTTTCTCCCTCTTTCTCTTTCCTTAGTAGTTGTCTGGTTATTATCTTCTCACTTTATAATCATTTCATCTAACTATATTTGTAAAATAACCATAGGCTTGCCAGCTTGCATCAACAATGTTATACTTGTCTGCATATCAATATACTATTAGTCTATTACATATTTTTTCATGGTTAGTTACTCAAAAGCTTTCATTCTTTCTAGAAATTATTGGCGTCATATATGCTCAGATTGTTTGAGTGACATTCTTAGCATTTATCTCTTGAATTATTACATATCAATGTTTAGTATGATGTACCTCTAGAACACTTCCTGTGTACTTGTTTCATTCCTAGTTTCGAATAAAGTTATTGAGAAATGCTATGTTTACAACATTACTTTAAAAAAATTTATTACATTCCCATTTTACCTTTTACAGGGTGGCTTTATTCTTTGTCGCTTGTTTAATAAAGACTTGCCCCCAACATCACATAGGATTGGCTCCTTCATGTCTGAAGAAACAAGTTTAGATAAGCGAGTTTGGGGTAGATCCGGAGGTATGAATATAACCAATGGTTGATTGATAAGTTAGACTACTTTTTTTACCTTTTTTTTTTTTTTTTTTTTTTGGAGAAAAGATAAGTTAGACAACATTTGCCAAAATCTAGAAAACATTTTGCAAGAAAAGTTCTCTTCGAGTGACACTTTTACCATCTTACGCTCTGTCATACATATCTTAAATCACATTAATATACTCAAGTCTGTTTAGGAACAACTTATTTAGCTGAAATTGAAAATTTTTTGTTGAAAGTATTTTAGATAAAGCTAAAAAGTGGCTGAAATAGTACAGTGGGACCCATGAATAGTACCAAAAAGTGCAATGAGACCCATGAATAGTAGCAAGAATAAGCTGGATAGTAAAAAAAGCTAGCTTTTTAAGCCAATGCCAAACGCAACCTTAGGAGGTAAACTTTTTTTCCCCCAAAACCCCACGTTACCTTTTTAGTTATCGTATAATATCTTCTCTCTCTCTCTCTCTCTCTTTTTTTTTTTTTTTTTTTTTTTTTTTTTTTCATTTTAACAATTAATATATAGTTTTAACCTTTTATAAGTTAGTAATCAACTCAATAATGCTACTTGCTACTGTTTAACAGTTATTCCATTTAGGAACAAAGCCTTCTCTCCTTGGGGCCACGTCCAACAAAGAAGCCAACATTGGTTATATAACTTGCCTCTTTGCATGTGCTCTTGCTCTTGTTTGTGTTCAAAGGTCTTATTTTATTTATTTATTTCTTTCAATCTATTTATAACAGCTCTTATTCAATACATTTGTAATTATAGATAGTTTAATTTTAAAAGATGACAGCCTCCTCACCATACCAAAATTTTCTCCCTCTTTTTTCCTGTCATTTTCATAGATGTTCTTCTTTTTACTTTGAAAAGTTTAACCTTGTCTTATTCTGTATTTAGATCCTGTCATTTTATCTTTTACTGTTCTTAACTAGACAATGCTGAAACTTTGATCTTCTTTCTCCTTCAAGCGGTTGAAAATTTGTATCGGGAATTCAGTTCTACTGGAGTTGCTCTGAACGTATAAGGATCCTCTCGGTTTCTTGCCTTGAGTTTTGTGGATGGGGAAATGCCGAGCAGAGAGTTTAGATCCTTATCAAGGCATTCCACCTATTCTACTTCTTTTTGGCAAATAAAAATTGAGAAAACCAGTCCTACTCTCATTATAAGAATTAATTAGCAACTTCTGAAACTTTGATCTCCTTTCTCCTTCTCTCGGTATAAGTGTATGTGAGAATTTAGTTCTACTGGGGTTGCTATGAACATATAATTATCCCTCATATTTCTTTCCTTGAGTTTTGTGGATGGAAAAATGTTGAGCCAATAGTTTAGATCCTGATAAAGGCATTCTCACCTATTCAACCTCTTTTGTTAGGACATATGTGTTTCATTTGTTAAGGACATATGTCATTCTTTTATGAAATTGACTAATCCTTTGACAAAACGCACTTTACTTGTAATTGGGTAGATTTAGGTGTTTTTAATACTTCAAGAAACAAAGTTTCAAGATCAAGTGTTAAAGTCATTCAAGTCTATCCAAGAAATAAGCTAAATAGTGCAAATTCATTAAAGCTCGACAGCTGGCTCGACAGCTGCATCTATCGAGTTTAAGAAAGCTGTTTCAGCCCATGTGCTCGACACCTGCTCGATAGCTCCTATCTGTTGAGGTTTAAGAATTCCAGAATTCTGATATGATTTTCTTGGAATCCTTGAATGTCTTTGGGCTTTCTTTTCTCCTAACCCTAGACATATAAAAGGATTGTTTTAAGGGCTATCAAAGTGTTCACAAGTTGCACAATGTAAACAAATTACCGTGTCAAATTTATTTTCCGCTGCACTTAGTTTAATTGGTGATTTGTTTGTGCTACCACGTGCTTTGCATGTTAATTTGATTAATTAATAACTTGGCTAATTAATCAATTAATTTAATCACAAGGGATCAGTACATTTTTGGCCTATCATCTTTTATTTTTCATTTTAGCTCTCTTTGGGTTTTTTTTTCACTAAATGGTTGTTGATGGAAATATCTTTTTTTTTTCCTTGCATTGCATTGGATCAATTGAACAAGTATTTTGTTCCCATTTATTTATTATTATTTTTTATAAATTTAAATTTTTGGATACATTCCATATAAGCTATTTTTCAGTTTTATCTTGGATTAGTCTTACCCTGACCATTGAGAAGCATTTTTTCAATCCTATGTAGGTGTGTGAGTTGTGTTACCTATCTAAATAAAAAGAAAATTTCTGGATGTAGGGAAGAGCTGTGTATAATATGACATTTAAGGTAGTTTATGTAACTATTTAGTGGTTTAGATTTGTTCTGCATTTGATAAATGATAAAATGTAAAATATTAGCGTTTACTGGAACCACTTAAGAACATTAACATCCTATTTAAATGTTTGCAGCTAGTGAGTGGGGTTTTGAAGCTTTTGTTGAAAGTTATTTGCATTACCGTGAATGTTATTTGTACTCTTAAAAAATTTTCATCATGCAAAGGCTTGGTGCATACCCACACTATTGCAACCATCAATCATGACAAGAATTGAAGTCATGCCATTTCCATAGCTTTTGTGCTTTCATTGTCATCATCACTATTGTTAACAACCTACTTAGAACCACTTTATAGCCATTGCCAATTTTCTACCACCATCGTCACTTTATCTTCTCGTTGGACCATCATTACTAGCCCCTTACCATCACTTGAACTATCAATCCACTGCCATTGCTATGGTTTCCACCAACACAAGATTACTAGCTCCATCCCCATTG
Organism: Quercus lobata; assembly: GCF_001633185.2. Classification (NCBI taxonomy): domain Eukaryota; kingdom Viridiplantae; phylum Streptophyta; class Magnoliopsida; order Fagales; family Fagaceae; genus Quercus; species Quercus lobata. The sequence continues at coordinate 102,301,639 of NC_044905.1, read as the reverse complement.
CCACAACTCTTGTCTTGCAATTCAGAACAACTCAAATATATTCGTCTTTTGTCAAAACATAGAAGTAAATAAACTCAACCAAAAGATTTTTTTTTTTTTTTTTTTTGCTGAATGGCAAAAGATTTATTTAGAACAATATATTTTCACTCCCTTCATATTATCTCCGTTCTCTTTAAACTCTGAATCGAGCTCATTTCCTTATCAAAATTCACCATGAAAGATATGTTAGTTTGAGTTGTTATGTGTTAGTTTTGTTTAAACGTGTCAAATGTTATTGTTGACCTGCAGTAACATGTCAATGTTAGCAATAAGTTTGAGTGCTTAGGAAATTAAATTGCCGAGTCTTTATTGTTATGGGTTCCTAGTTCCTTGGTAGTTGATGTAATGGGTCCTATTTTTTCTGCTTGATTTTTTGAGCATAGCTGTATAAATAAAGGGGAACTATGTGAATAAAGGGCAGAAAAAACACTGAAATTCTAACTCTTTTATTGGAGGTCGGATTCCCTCAAAGTAATAACCCAATTATCTTGTTTTGGCTATGTTCCACTCCAATGGCCACAATAAGGAAGGAAAACCCCTTTTACATACCAAAGTGGTATTAGAGCTTGGGAATGGGGCAGAAGGTGCAGTCGTTGGAGCAGAATGTAAGTTCTTCTCTCTCAAATCAGAATTAGATCCTTGAAAGAATCATTGAGCTATTTACAAGCTCAGTCCTTTCTCATCACATCACAAAGGAGAGAGTTCGCAACCTCCCACAAGGGTCAATAATGGAAGATTCAGGGGAAATGGAAGGTCACAGCTTAGTGGTACTCATCGATCCTATGTTGGTTTGGAATAATGGTTTGTTGGAGTTGGTTTAGATAAGTTCTAGGAAAATATATTTTTGGTTAAGTTGCTAATGCAGAGCAATAATTGGAAATGCAGACAATTCACTATGAGAAAATTATTCAGTTTTGCTTACATAGGTGAAGCTACAAACCACATCTTTATAGGCTCCTTTAGACAATTCTAGAGCCATTCTAGAACTAATCAAACACTTAAATTGTGTCTACACATAAAACAAGTTCAATGGAAATAGAAAGATACATGAAGATTCAAGAAAGTTCATGAAGGTGCATTAATTTCTAACACTCCCCTTAATGCACTTCTTAATTGCTCCAATAAGTTTGCTAAGATTGCAGAACTTTCTTTTGGAAGAGTCTTGATAAAAATATCAGCTAGCTGTTCTTCACTTCTGCAATGCTCGAGTTGAATCTCACATTTCTCAATTTATTCTCTTATGGAAATGTGCTTTGTTTGGTCATTAATAATTGGATTCTTCTCAATAGCAATTGATGATTGTAATTGCAGAACAACATTGTAGTGCCTTCTTGCTTTTCTCCGATGTCTTTAAGAATTCTCCTTAGCCACACTCCTTGTGAAGTTGCTTTAGCTGCTGCCACATACTCTGCTTCTGCAGAAGATTGTGCCACAATATTTTCCTTTTCAAAGTCCATGAACATATATGCCAGTACCAAGAGAGATAAAGTAGGCACTTGTGCATTTCATATCATCTAGACATCCAGCGCAATCATGCCAGTATAACCAATTAGACTTGAACTTTCTCCAGCTTTGTAGAAAATCCCATAATCATGAGTTCCTTGCAAGTATCTCAAAACTCTTTTTCCAACAACAAAGTGATGCTATCTTGGCTCTTGCATAAAGAGCGAAACTAGACTTGCAGCAAACATTCTGTCAGGTCTAGTAGCTGTTAGATACAATAGACTACCAACCAGACTTCTATATATTCTAGCGTCTGCCTTTTTAGCACCATCTTCTTTCTTCAGCTTTTCATTTGCAATCAGGGGGTGGGAACAAATTTGCAACCAAGCATCTTGAATTTGTCGAAAATGTTTTCAGCAGTTTTCTTTTGAGAAATGAAGATCCTATATTTTGTTTGAGGTATTTCAATTCCCAAAAACCAATGTAGTAGCCCCAAATCACTCATCTAGTAAGTTTTCTTCTTGTCTTTCTTGAAATCTTGGAGCATCTTCTCATCATTACTGGTGAAGATTAAGTCATCAATATAAACAGAAACAATGAGAATACGGATTGCCTTCTTCATGACGTAAAGTGTAGGCTCACTTTTGCTTATTTCAAACTCTTTTGAGGTGAACTATTAATTATTTTCACTGTAACATGCTTGAGGGGCTTGCTTTTATCCTCCTTGTCTTCTTCCCCTTTCATCAAAAATCCTTGGGTTTGCTCAACATATAATTATCTTCATTCAAGACTACAATAATTTCTGTTATCTCTTCTCTTTGATTTTGTTTGTTTTCATTTTAAGTGCAGTGGGTTTACTATAGTAAACACTGTACTTTTCTAGTCAATAAAAATTTCGATTCTCTATCAATAAAAAATTATTGTTTTTATAGTTTTGAGTCTTGAAACAGGAGCAAAGGTTTCAAAGAAATCAGTTCCTGGCTTTTGAGTAAATTCTTGCCACAAGCCTTGCTTTATGTTTTTGAATACTCCCATTTGAATTGAGCTTGGTCTTGTAAATCCATTTTACTCCAATGACATCATGTTCTTTTGGACGATCATCAAGCTCCCATTTTTTATTTTCACTATCATGCCAAGCTCCTCTTTCATTGCCTTCATCTACATTTCTTGTTTGTCAGCTTCTTCAAAACTTTCTGGTTCCATTACAGAATAATTACATGACTCATATATTTCACTCAATCTTTGCATCCTTCTTGAAGGAGTTTCTGGCGAAGATACTTCTTCTCTGGAATTTGAACTCTTCTCTGGAATTTGAACTTGATGGAGTCATCGGTGACTGTGGAGAAGCTTCTTCATATTGTACTGCTGGAATACTTTCTTGCACTTCAATCACAAAGGCATTTTCCGGCACTTTCTTCTCTTTCAATCCCCAGAAGCCTTCCCATAAAATATATATTAAAAAAAAAAATCTTGGCTAATGATTATTTTTTTACTTTCAAAATTATAAAGTCTATATCATTTTGTCATTGAACTGTACCCAACAAGTATGCATTTTTCACTTTTATTATAAAATTTAGTTCTTTTTTTCTTGAGGTATATGAGAATAACAAATATTTCCAAAAATTCTGAAATGCCTTACAGGTGGCTTGATTCCACTCCATTTTCAATTGGAGTTTTGTTCTTCACTTCCTTTGTTGAACATCTATTGAGAATGTACACGGCTGAGTGAAAAATTCTTTGGCAAGGCTTTCTCATTGAGAATCAATGTTGCCATTTCCACAGTAGTCCTGTTTTTTCATTCAGCGACTTCATTCTATTGTGGACTGTATCCAGCAGTTAGCTGCTTCCAAATTCCTTCATCTTTGCAAAATTCTTCAAACTGTTGAGTGTGCTTGCCTATCATCATGAATAATCTTGATACTGCTGCTACTTTGCTCTTCTACGAACGCTTTAAATTTCTTGAACACTAGAAAGGTTTCTGATTTCTTCTTCAGAAAAAGTACACAGGTCATTCTCGAGTAATCATCTATGAAGGTCAGAAAATATCCGTGCTGGCTGAGAGGAGTTCTCGTTTTTCCACGTGTTGGTATGAATGAGTTCTAATGGCTCCTTTGCTCTCCAATAGCTTTGTTTAATGAATGGCCATTGATGTTGCTTTCCTATTATTCATTCTTCACAAGTTGGTTTCTATCTTTGGTAGTCCATCCACTTTTTTTTTTTTTTTTTTTTTTTTTTTTTTCCTTTAGTAGCTTCAGCCCATGAAAATTAAGATGACAAAATCTTTTGTGCCAGAACTGAGTATCCATCAAAACTTCAGCTTGACATTAGCAATCACAAGATCTAGTTCCTGTTATCATCATAGATAGTGCAGCCACCATCTTCAGCTGCCTTTTGTTTCAGATCAGGGACAAAAAAATATCACAAACATTTTTTTTTCCTTTCATTGTCTATACAGAAACACTTCCTCTTCCTTTGGCTATTGCAATTTTTCCATTACCCATGTATACCTTAGAGCACTACTAATGGTGGTGCTAAAAAGCTAAATAGTTATTTTTAGCACCACCATGTACAAAAAATGTGATACATCAGTGGTGGTATAGGTAAAATTTTTACCTACTCAGCTACAGTGCATAGCTATTTAATTGAAGTGTCCATATCAATAAATCTTCTTTCATTTCCTGAGATGTGATAACTACAGCCACTATCAAGGTGCCAAATTTTGTCTTCTTCTTTGATGGATGGATGAATGACAAGCAAAAAATAGTTTTCCTTCTTCGGCATCCCTGTTCTCTGCGAAATTTGCTTGGTTATTAGCCTTGAACCTGCAAAATTTCTCAATATGGCCAAACTTTTTGTAGTGATGACATTGGGGCTTTCCACTGAACCAACACTTTGAAGTTGCATGATTTGTCTTACAAATTTTACAAGGAGGTTTGGAGTCAGAGGCAGTACTTTTCTCAATTTTGTCATCTTCCTTCTCGCTGGAATCAATTTTCTTTTATCTTCTTTGATTGTCATCTTTTGCTCCTCTCTTGAATTGCCCTTCTTGAATGATCTCTGCGATTGGTCAGCATGCCTGAATCTTCCTTGCTCATGAGACTCAATAGGGCCCATCAATTGTTCAACAGTATAGTAGCAAGATCCTTGGATTCTTCAATTGCAAGCTTAATTTTCTGGCCAGCTTATTAAGATTTTCTCAACAATTTTCTGATCTGAAATTTCTTCTCCATAGTTTTCATATGATTAACAATCTCAATGACTCTAGAAAAATAATCTTTTATGGATTCAGATTCCTTCATCTTCAGATTTTCAAATTCTCCAAGGATTGAAATTTTACCGTTATTGCCTTGCTATTACCTTGAAACTCTCGCAGCAGACTTTCCCTCCCAAGCTTGCTTTGCTGTTGTGGCTCTAATAATTCTTGGAAAAACAGTGGAAGAGACTCCATTTTGCAGCTTTGAGAGAGCTTTGGCATACATCATTCTATTCACTTCAAGTTTCTCCTTTTCTGCCTCTGAAAGTTGATTCTCATCAGCAGGTTTGTTGAAACCTTTGTCAACAATGTTCCACAGCCCTTCTGACAAGAGCAATGTCTCCATATTAACCTTCGAAAATTTGTAAATTTCTCCTTCAAAGATTGGAATAACAGAGAGTGAAACACTGGAACTTTGTCCAGTAAAAGATGTCATCTTCTAGTTTGAATTGTCCTTCTATGACTGCTGAAATTGCCCAAATAAGATTGTCGAACGTGGCTCTGATACTGCTTGTTGTTTTGGAATAAATGTTATGTTGGAGTTGGTTTTGATAAGTTTTAGGAAAATATATTTTTGGTTGAGTTGTTATTGCAGAGCTCAATAATTGGAAATGCAGATAATTCACTGTGAATCCTTTTTCTATTTAGCTGCTTCTGAGATCATAATTTTATGTTGGTTAGTCTTTGACCTTAGTTGTCCAATTTATGAGGTTGGAATTGCCTGTGTGAAAGATGAAATGCTAAGCATTATGCAGGTTGAGGAAATTTAGTTAGCACCTTAGTGATGAAAAAAATTGGCTTAAACTGAAATTTATCTGTTGGTGGTATTTTCCACTGCGTGGATTTTATTTTCTTTTAAAATAAATTTTTATGTGTTTTTTGGCGATTGTTTTGTTCTCTTGGAGGAGGATAATTACTTTATTTGACTTATATTTATCAAATTCCATTATTTTTATTTTATAAATTGAAAATAATCAATTTAGGTTTACTTGGTGAACTTCACATTTACTTACTATAAATCTTTGTGAATCTTAATTAATTTTTTATTGCAAAATCAGTGACAGAGCTGGATTTGACTGGCCCACCTGAAAGCTTTTTTGAGGAAGAAGAAAATGAAAAACAAATACTGTTACCGCCTCTAGGAATGGTGTTTGACACTGAAGCATTTGAGACGGCATCTAACTCAAGTAAACAAACAATATCTGAGATTGAATTTATTGAGGTTGAAGCTTCACAAAGATGGCCAGAGGGTTTACAGGTTGAGGAAATGGAACAAGAAGCAGTAAGTACTTTGAAAACTCAAGGAGTGTTTGATGTTGAAGCAGTTAAGATGGCTGAATCTAGTGGACAAATGAAATTTCAGATTGCAGACAAAGAGATGGAGCCTGAAGCAGATCGACCTCAGGAAGCTCAACAATTTCTGATGCAGGTTGGTTTAAGATTAACTGAGCCACCAAAGGATGAGGATTGGGAAAATGCCAATGAGATTTACTTGATGGACAATGAGTTGTCTGTTTTACCAGAGAATCCAAAGTGTCCCAAGTTGTCTGCACTGTTCCTTCAAAGAAACTACAAATTGCGATTGATTCCTCCCGCATTTTTTAATTACATGCCTGCTCTTCAAATCCTGAACTTATCCGGGACTAATATCAAGTCTTTACCCAATTCCATTATCAGATTGGTCAGCCTAAAAAGACTCTTTCTAAATGATTGTCATTGTTTCATGGTGTTGTCACCCAAAATTGGAGAACTCAAGCAGCTTGAGGTTCTTAGTCTTGAAGGGACAGAGATTATGGATTTACCTCCGGATATTAAGAAGCTAACTAATCTGACATGTTTGGAAGTTTCATTTTGTGAATGTCAGAGTAATTGTAAGCAAGCCATGCAATTAAATGCAGTGGTGCCTTGTGGGGTAATTTCTGTACTGTCTCAGTTAGAGGAGTTGGATATTAATGTTGATCCAGATGATGAGCGGTGGGATGCGTGTGTGGAAGATATTGTTAATGAAGTATGCACCTTAAAGAGGTTGTACTCTCTTAAATTCTATTTCCAAAGGGTGGAACTTTTAAGTCACATTCAGTGGAATATCCCATCGCTGTTATATTTCAGATTTACTGTTGGCCGTCATGTCAAGCGCATTATGTCTGGAGTCCCCCGTGATGTTGAGTTTGAATTGGAACGATGGGATAGATGCTTGAAATACATAAATGGTGTGGATGTTCCTAGAGATATAAAGAAGGTACTCCAACATGCCACAGCATTTTTCTTGGATAGGCATGCAACTGTTAAGAAGCTATCCAATTTTGGGATTCAAAATATGGTGAAACTAAAATGCTTAGTTATGGGGGAATGTAGTGAGGTTCAAGTGATTATAGATGAAGCAGATGGTTATGAAGAAGATGATAGCGATGAAATAGTATCTGAATCATATGATACTGAAAAAATTGTTCTTGGTTCACTTGAATACATGTATGTATATTATATGGAGAGTTTAAGGAGCATGTGGGAGGGGCCACTACAGCCCGAGTCTTTAGTTTGTCTCAAGTCCTTGACATTGTGCACGTGTCCCCAATTAACCACTATTTTCACACCAGGGTTGCTTGCTAACCTGTGCAACTTAGAAGAGCTTAAAGTTGATGACTGCCCCTCCATCAAAAGCATAGTAAGCCATGATATAACTGCTGAGCATAAAATCTCTTATTTTCTCCCAGAATTGAAGAAGATTTCACTTCATTACATGCCTGAATTAGTTAGCATCTCTAAAGGTTTACACATTGCTCCAAAATTGGAATGGTTGAGTTTTTATGCTTGCCCAAAGCTTAAGAACCCTTTAGTTGGGGAAGTATCTAGTCAATGTTTGAAGAAGATCAAGGGTGAGACAAGTTGGTGGGAAGCGCTGGAGTGGAGCAATGGTCGTCCAGGTTATTTGGATGAAATTTTTGTTCCAATTGACATATGGGATTGCTGAGCACCTGAAATGTTCCCTAATAAAAAATTAGTCTGTGCATTGCCTTAGGCAAATTCAATGTTTCAATGTCAATGATAATGTGTGAAAACTGAGGCATCCTTAGACCAATTTCTGTTGGCTATTCTTATACCCTTGTAGATGCTATGGCGATGAGACCTTACTTTCATTTAATATAGCCCTTTAGCCTGATGTATCTTTCTCATGCTGCTGTTGGGGCTTTTTTCCAACACACATTTGTAAAAAAGAAAAAAAGAAAAAAAAAGAGTAATGTGTTTTTAGATTTCTGATACTCCCAAACACAAAATGCTTATGAAATCCGAGCTCATGAACATGGGGAAAAGTCCATTCTGCAATCCTACAAAGTTGGATCCGTAAAGCTCTAGATTAATGTAGTCCATTACCGTTGGTTGTCTGTCTGTAATTGTGAGCCCTTCTTTTTTTATTGGAACCAGAATTCTATCATGGTTACATGGTCAAAACTGTTGTATGTACTAAAGTAATGACCTAACATGAGTAATCTTTTCCGATCAACTGATTTAATGGATTATAAACGATTCTGTTGTTTTGTTTCACAAATATTAGTTTCTTGGATATTACCGGCCTTTTACCAAAAATTATCTTTGAATTCTATTGTCACATTTCTTTAGCTACGCTGAAAGTCTATGCTGAGCTCAGAGCATTCCCATCAACCTAGCTAAAGTTGTTGGGTTTTGTGGAGTTTAGTTGTATTTGATCCGAATGATAACTCGATTCAAAATGATGTTACATGATTTTTTAATGGGAGATTTTCTGAGGCTTAATCCATGGAGCAGAGGCTAGGGTTGATAGCCTATTGTTAATCCTGTGCGCAGGATATAGAAATCGTTGTTTTGGTGATTAGGGTTTCTTGATGTAGTTTTGAGAGAGAGAAAATCTGTAATGCCGCACTTTGTACTTTTTCCTAATAATAGTGAAATCCTTGCAACTATGTGGACATAGACAAATTGCCGAACTACGTAAATACTGTCTTGTGTGTGTGATTATTTTTCTTTGGCGTGTGTTTTCTCTATTTTTTTTGTCATAGGTTTGAGAATTTTGTGTTAATTTCCTACAAAAGTAACATTTAATTAAAAAAAATTGCTAAACTCACCCAAAATTTCAATACATCAATCTCAATATTTTGTCTCAAAAACTTAATAAACAATGTCCTCAATACATCTATGTGGAGCACTATTTACTCAATACACCAAATAAAAATCTTAATTCACTTTGAGAATGATGGGTTAAAAAAATATATATATTTGGGGAAAAAGAAATAATATTAAAATAGAATAGTGATAGAGTACTGAGGTTGATGTAATTGTTTGTAAATAATAGATTAGCTAAACTAATAAAAGTGAGCTTTTTAGACTAAATTTGGCTGTAAATAGTAAATTAGCTAAACTAATAAAAGTGAGTTTTTTTATACTAGATTTGGCTAAAAACCTACAGAGGTTGATGTGAATACTGAGAGAGAGAGAGAGAGAGAGAGAGAGAGAGAGACATTTTTGCTATGATTCTCAACTTTTTATGGTTGATTTCATTTAATCATGTTGCTTCTTAACAAATTAGTAGTCCCAATTTAATTATTGACTTTTTTAGCACGTTTAATTGTTTAAATGTTACATTTTTCTTATTTAAAAAAAAAAATTCACCTTCTGCAATCATATGATGCATAAAAATTGCTGCCTTGTGTAATGGAATGTTTATGAGTCATATCATCAGTATAAAAAATACTTTACATAAAATGGCCACCTTAGTAGCTTTTTTATTTTTTAGAAGAACCTCAGTAGCTTAGTGGCCATTTATATGTCATGTTAGTATTTCATTTTTTTTTTTTTTCATTATTTTCTATCTTTCATTTTTCCAATTTTAATTTCGCTTTCCAATTCTTGGTAACCAAACAGACAACAAAATTAGAGGAAAAAACCACTCGCAGAAATTGTCACCCATCCATCTAGTTGTAGGTATGGGCACCAAGTTCTTCCTCTTTAACCAACAAGGTTGTTGTGACCGCACTTGCGAAAATCTCTCTCTCTCTATCTCAGAATTCACATCAGCTTAAATAGGTTTTTAGGTGAATTTTGTTTAAAAAACTCACTTTTTTTTAGTTGAGCTAATCTATTATTTATAGATAATTATATCAATCTCAATACTCTATCTCTATTATGTTTTAATATTATTTCTTTTTCTTTAAATATATATATATATATATATAAATAAATATGTATATATATATATATATATTTTAACACATCCTTCCCAATGTGTGAATAAAATATGATTTTTTTTTGATGTATTGAGTGAATAGTGCTCAATAGATGTACTAAGGACATTGTTTATTGTTAATTTTTTTAGACAAAACAAGTCAGCGGCATTTTTTATGGAACTCGAATTTTTGAAACTCGAGTTACATGTAAAACTCGAGTTTCACAACTTGAGTTTTAAAAGGTGGTAAATCACTAACTATTTCTTAAACAGTGGTAAAACACTAAGGGTACATTTGGTACACTGAATGTGGATTACAACAGGAATAGTAATCTTTATTACCAAGAATAAAAGTTGTTCTAATGGAATAATTAAATCTATTCATTAGTTTGGTTGTGAGTTGTAACATTAGAATAAAACTTATGATCTATTTTAGGAAATATCTCATTCATACAAATATATTTCCTTGAAAATAATATATTTTAAATTTTAGAGAGATGAGTTATTTTTTGATGATTTTTTATTTCCATAATTGTTAGGTGGATATGAAAAGTTTATTTATTTGGAAATATATTAATGTTAGAAATTATTACATTTACTAAGGAATAGCTATTACAACTCTTTTAGAGAGGAATAATTATTCTTCATTTTAAAGAATAACTATTCATAAGGAATGACTATTCCCCGTAATAAAAACATAATCAAACTATTGAATAGTTAAACCATATAAATAACTATTATATTACAGTGCCTATTACAGTCAACTAAACGTGCCCTAATAATTTCGACTAGAGATAGTATTTACCATTTTTGCCCTTTGATCAATACCAAGGATTTTGAAAATTCTTGGAATTTTGGAGACTCTTGTTTATCATATGGATTTTGAAGGCATTGTGAAGACTCTAGTCAATCCATTACCAGAATGATATGAAGCAGCCAAAAAATGTGAGTGCCCCGGCCTGTGCAAGCTGCAATCAAAATAAAACTCGTTAGCTAGGCTGTTTTCAATAAAGGGCATGTTACCGCTTTACTAATAACATGAAAAGGCTTTTCTAGCTTCCTCTTGTATCTATTGATATCTATTGAATTTGAAGGAATTGTGGAGATTTTGGTCAATCCCACTGCGTCTGTTGATTTTGAAGGGATTGTAGAGACTCTAGTCGATCTAATAGTATCTATTTATCAGTGCCAGAGTTGTGAATTACGTTTTTAAGAGTAAATTTACGAACTTCAGAGGATCCTTATTCCATGAAGTCTCACCTTATTAAGCAAATACAGAGAAATATTAACATAATTTAACTCCAACATAAATTTCTTAAAATCTTTACATTTCAATGTTAAATAAGTGGTTTAATTTTTGGTCTTGATCATTCAATGAGACAAACATTCTTGGTAAACCCCATGTATTATTTGAGACAAATAAATTTATAGGTCTTGACCATTTATTTTATTGTTGATAAGATGATCTTCGTAAATTCTTAAATGGAACTCAAGATTGATCATATATATGTTAAAGCAATATGACCCCAGTTTAATAATATGGGGGAGAGACCTTCGGCCCACTTAAATCAAGCCTAGCTAGCACCAACTGTTTCAATTTTCAAACAAAACACTCATGGCTCTACGCTAGGCAACCTGAGGAGAGTTGGAGGAGGTAGCATTATTAGGAACCACAATGGTGACTGGGTCAGTGGTTTTGCCCAATTAATTGGTATTGCCACTAGCATGATTGCAGAACTGTGGGTGCTTAGAGATGGCCTAAATCTTTGCATTCAACTTCACCTCTCCTCAGTTGAAATTGAAATGGATGCTTCCTTGATTGTTAATTAGATAAATAGAGGAACCAACACCTCTAGATCCCTATCTCCTATGGTTGATGATTGCAGGGCCCTTCTGAGTAGGAATGTAGGATCCCCCCAGTACCAAGTAAATCATTACAGCTACAGGGAAGCAAATGGTGTGGATGATGCTCTAGGAAGGAGTGTCACTAATCTTGGAGAAGATTTTGTTATTTTTGATGCCTCTCTGTTAATATTTCGTTGTTACTTAAACAAGATGCTTTAGGTTATTTATATTTATGACGTTGAATTTGTTGTTTTTCCTCTTTATCCATGCCATATAACATTACCCAAAAAAAAAAACAATTTAAAAAAAAAAATTCTTTGTGTTGTATGATAAATAAAATGCTATACCCATAACATTTTCACAACAAATTCTCAGTGGAATATTGTTATTAACTGTTACTAGTTGGCAAAAAGTAATTTAAGAAGTAAATTCAAATTAGACCGAGAATACGTATAAAAATTAATGACTAGATGGGGAAGTTCCTCATAGTACTAATAGAGTAACTGAGTGAGCAGTGGTACAATTCTAAAAACCAACCTTGGAGCAGCTCAACTGGTTAAGAAAATATCCAACAAAGACATCTAGATCTGAGAGAAGAAAAGCAATAGAGAGGACATTACCTTTTTACCTACAAAAAATAATCTTCCACATCAATAGGTGTGTAACGGTTTTGTCAATATTTTTGTCTACATCCCTTTCTTTTCTCCCTATTTGGGGAAATCAGTGTTTGGTAAGTCCGAATGGAAAAGAACCACCCATTTTCGATTTTCGTCTTGTAAACAAAAAAGTGAAAGTTTCTACTTGAGCTTTCCATCTCATTGTTGTCCCCAATGATGACAGTTCGGGCTTGGCACTTGATAGAGCAGCAACAACAGTAGTGACCACAAAATCTGACGGAGGAAATCAAAACTTCTAAAATTTTACCATGAAATTTAAATAAATAATCAATTTCAAACATTTTAACAAAACAGGTGAGAATTTTGAATGGAAAATAATCCTAAGAGCATTCTTATCAAAGGTGCTAAAAATGCTAAATGCTATTTTTTAGCATTTTTAGCACCTCAAATGATAAAAACACCTCTACATTAAATATGCTAAATCTTAAAATTTTTAAGATTCAGCTACAGTACAATCTCATATTTGAGATCGTTGAATTGTAAAAGAAAAATTCTTTTTTATTCACCTCAACGGCTCTTTCTCTTCTATCTTTCTCTTTCCTCTCTCACTTCTTCTCTCTTCTCTCTCTGTGCTTCGCCGATGATTGTGCTTTGGTGATTGTGGCTTGCCGATGGCTGTGGTCCGATGATTGTGGTCATGGATCGTGGGTCCGATGGTTGTGGTCTGGTGGCGACGATGGAGGTTGTTTTTTGTTTTGTTTTGTTTTTTTGTTTTGTTTTGTTTTGTTTTTTTTTTTTTTTTTTTTTTTTTTTTTTTTTGTTTTTTTTTTTTTTTGTTTTTGTTTTGTTTTTTGTTTTTTTTGTTTTTTTTTTGTTTTTGTTTGTTTGTTTTTTTTTTTCTGCGTGGTTCTTCTTGGTTCGATGGCTGTGGTTCTCTTTTTATTTGGTTCGATGTGATGGGTCTGCTGGGGTTTAGATCGGGGTTGCTGGGGTGGTGGGTTTTGGCTGCGGTTGTTTGTGGGTTTTGGTTGCGGTTTGTGCTGGGTTTTTTTTTTTAGGTGGTTGGGGGTTGAGGTTGTGGTTGGTGGTGGTGGTTGTGGCTGTCCGCAATGGTGGCAGTGGTGTGTGTCATGGGTTTTAGCTGCGGTTTGTGCCATGGGTTTGGCAATTGGAGGTTGAGGTTGTGGTTGGTGGCGGTGGCAATGGCTGTGGCTGTCCACGGTGGTGGCAGCGGTTTGTGCTGTGGGTTTTTTATTTATTTATTTTATTTATTCTTTTGGTGGTTGGGGGTTGAGGTTGTGGTTGGTGGTGGTGGTTGTGGCTGTGGCTGTCTGCGGTGGTGGCAGCGGGTTTTAGCAGTGGCAGTGGGTTTGTTGGTAGTGAAACAGATGTGAATGAGAATAAAAATTAATAAAAAATTAATATTTTAATGAAGTGGTAAAAAATATAAAATCTTTGATATTGGGTGTATTGTAAAGTGATGTGTTAAAATTGATAAAGTAAGTTTTTGAGATAATAAATGCTAAATTTTTTGAAATCTTTGATGAGGATGCTTTAAGGTTTTCAACCTACAAGTATAAATGCTTGTGGGGTATGGGGAGTAAGGGCCGGGGTTCAAGTCTCCAGAAGGGACCTTCACACACATATACACTTAGATTATGCTAGAGTATAAATTCTATCTTGTATCAAAAAAACTTTTCAAGGAATAAGAAATTGGATTTGGATGAGACGTCAATTGTAGAGAGGACCCATATAGTACCCATCTCTCACGCTTATGGCTTCCTTGCTTGTTGTCAGTGTTATTGTCATGCCGCCTTCTATTGATGTCAGCAATAGTCGTCCTTGGTTTGTTGATTTGTTGTTAAGCCAGATCAACAGTTGTCTAAATGAATTGATACTTTTTTTTAATTGTTGCATAAGAGTATGGAATGCATTCCCGCATTTAACAGAGAAAACTGAGAGAATTGCCTCTCCTTGTACATATAGGCTATAGATGAAAAAGGAGAAAAAAAAATTCCAAATTGTCTAACCTATTTTATGGCAAATCATTTGGCCATTCACATGAATACTTATATGAGTAAGTCAATTGGAGTAAGATTAGGGGAAAATTCTGATTAAAAGAAGAAGAAGAAGAAAGAAGAAGAAAGAAGAAGAAGGAAGATTACACCTACTTCCCTAAGGTATAAGGAAATTATAAAGAAAATTAAGGGTATGTTTAGTAACTGTTTTTTTTTATTAGTTTTTTGTTTTCAAGGGCTATTTTTTGTTTCCAATCACAAAAAACTTGCTTGGTAAGCTCAAAACTACAAAAAATAGAAAACAATTTTTGTTTCTAATTTATAAAGAAAAAAGAAAACAACCAAAGGGCTCTTTTTAGTTTTGTGTTTTTTTAGGCTTGTGAAAACACGGGAAAAAAAAGTTATTTTACAACTTTAATGAACCAGCTCTCTGGTTCGAATTGTGCAACTAAACTTACTTTGATTTTTTATTTATATTTTTTTTTTCTCTTTGCCGCTACTTCACATAATAATTTCAATCTTTGTAGCTACTTTCTACTAAAATTTCCCGCACAAATCCTGCTATATATTTCTTTCTTTTTGCTGTGCCTCTAGTTCATCATAGAGAGGCTAGAGAACGAAACCAGAGACAAGGGTGTTAGGTACTGAAAACCCACTCCCTAATTTCATATTTCTATCTTCTATTAGCAGATTTGCTTAATCTTTTACAGCTTTTGGTGATCCATCAGTCAAAGGTACACATATAAAATAATATTTTACTATCTAAATAAATAAGACCTACTTTAACTTTGAATAAACTAATGTTACAAGGACAACGAGCTTTACAGAATCCATCTTAGGGGTTGATGTGATATAATAGTATGTTTGGTTTATTTTATAGGTATATAATAGTGTTAGCACATTTGGTTTATTTTATAGGCATATAATACTATCCTAGTTTATAGGATTCCAGTTTTATAGGTATATAACAGTGCAATTGCAGTATGAGATTTAACAGGTGCCATATAATTCATTAAAAAAAAAAAAAAAAAGGTGCCGTATGAAACACAAAATATGTGAGATTTAATAGGAGCCGTGAAACACAAAATATTACAGTTTTTTTTTTTTTTTTTTTTTTTTTTGTGAATTATGTGATATCTTTTTGTATTGTAATGAATTTCTTAACAAGGTGATTTCATATAATACACTATCCTTGTGCAGCAACTATGCAATGGTTTAAGTTTGTTCTCTTTTTCAACAGTTAATACAAATTTTATCTAAAATTTAATGTCAATATCTCCTTTTATTTATGTATTTGTTGATCTGGTGGTTTGGCATGTGTTCTGAGGTTGTTCCTTAGTTGTTTCCATGTTTCATTGTATTATAATAGATGAAAGGAAACAATTCAATTGATGACAATAAACTTTGAACACCACAACTTGAGAAACTATTTATTGACATAATGCTGAAAGAGATCAATAAGGGAAATATGGCAGATAGGCAATTCGAATGAAGTTATGAGAGGTATAAGAGGTATACCATTGATGAAGTTAGTAGCAATACTGCACCTACAAATGACTTCTCCTTAGGCAAGTGCATTAATATCCTTGAGACCATGGAAGTAGTCAATGATGAAATATTTATGAAGGTTGTTGAGAAGTTCAAGCAAGATCCTAATGATAGAGAGATCTTTGTTAACATAAGTCTCGCCAGGAGGATGGTTTGGTTGAGTAGGCTATGGGGGATTATGTCAAAACAATAATTTCCTATTAGATTATGTTTATTTTAATGTCTTTGAACTATGATTTGGTACTATTATATTGTTATTTAACGTTGTTAAATGATGGTTTATAATTATTTTATGGTAATCTATTTTATTTATGTTGATTATGTTTAGTAGGGAAATAATTAAAAAAAAATGATATTTTAGAAATTTTTTCTTTCATAAAAAAATTAAGACTTACACAGAAATGGTTTGGTAAAAAGAAAATCGAAGAGGATTAATATATATATATATATATATATCCTAAAAGAATAAACTCAAAGAATTGAAAACCTTGACACTAGAATCAAGAAAGAGAGCGCGGGACAAAATAGTTTAGCTTTCTATTCTTCGTATTGATGAAGAAGAGATGAAGTTGTTTACTTTTGTTTACCAAAAAAAGAAGTTTACTTTTAGATCTTGAAAATAGCTAAGATGCTTTTATTATTAAGTTGATCATATAAATTATCCAAAATACCCGATCCCAAAATGAGGTGATGCTGCGGTAGTAGTGGTAGTGGTGGCGACAAGAGAATTAATTTCGTACTGGAAGCCATATTGATTTAGCCAAAAAAACGATATATTTTGGTACTAGTCAATACATGTATATCGTTTCAGCTTACCACTAATTCTATAGTAATAATGATAACAATAAGGACAAAATTTAGGTATAGAATTTGTACAGTACTTAGGTACTGTTCCTTAAGTTTTCATTTTAAAATTCTGCCATGTAGACTTTTTTTCTAATTAAATAGTCACATGGTTGAATCTTAAGAGGGGAACCTAAAAAACAGCACCTTCTTGCCATAACAATAAGTACACAATAATTTCTAAAAAAAAAATTAATACTATCTAACTAATGTACAATATATATAGTTTATTATAATCTATAGTATTTATATATATACAAAATGTACTTTTTTTTGAGCTAAAGATCCGTATTGTACAATTACCAAGTGAAAGGAAAAAAAAAAAAAAAAAAAAATACACCTTTCAAAAAGAAAAAAGAAAAAAAAAAAAAATACACCACAGGTCACGTGAGTGAAACGTGACCATTTTGGATGGGTAAAAGTGAGCGTAAAAGCGTTGTCATTTTCACTTCCCATCACTGATCACAAGTTTCAAAATTTTGCATTGAGATTCACATGCGGTTAGAACAAGAAAAAGAGGGTGAAGTGCCAAAGTGTGGTAGAAAAACATAAAGAAGAAAGAAGTAAAAAAGAAGGAGAAGAAGGCCACATCAGAGAACTGAGAAAGAAGCAGAATCTGCAGGTAAAGAAAATTTTCAAAGATTTTACAAAAAGCCTCAACTGCTTCTTCTATTTTTATTCTTGTTCAAATACCTTCAATTTCTCAGAAATCTACAAAACAATGGAGGTTTTTTTATTTCGGCCCGGTATCCATTTACCGGCCGAAATTCGGTATACGCTCCGGAGTCAATTCGATATCTCTTGTGGTTTACACATTGCACCAAAGTTAGAATGGTTGAGTTTTTATAATTGCCCAAATCTTAAGAACCCATTGGTTGAGGAATTATCTAGTCAATATTTGAAGACAATTCATACCAAGTACATCTTTGAATGGAATAATCACCATTCATAGTAATAATAATTTGCGATTGGAAGTTGTCAATGAGGAAAAATATGAATTTCTTTACATTTTTCAAATTTATTCTTTAAAGAAAGGAATTATTACTGTTTGCGTAATACCCCAGAAAGCCATAAAATTATTGAAGAGTTTACATTGTTTGTACATATATTTCTATGATTAAAGGCATTTGTCCAAGCACCCTCCCTTTTCTCCAAAAGAGTCATCAGCACTACTTCTGGGGGTGTTATTCAACTTATATAAAGAACTTTAATCTCTTGATAGGCTTATATAAAGAACTTTCTTCTAAATAGATGGGGGATATTTTCAATTTATGAATAATACTGTCTGCATTTATAGTGATATGATTCCCTCTAGACATTTACAGGTTTTTTATAGGTATCAGGGCACGATTTACATGGGTTTAAACTAGTCTAGAGACAGCATTTGGTATCTCAGCTAGCTGGTTATCTACTGAAGAGAAATATGATTCAATGATCCACTAATGATTGCTGTCACGTGTGCCTATTTACATAATCTTGATTCTTGAAGAAAAATATCATAACCATGATCATCACAAAATGATGAAAAAGACATTTACAGGTGTAAAAACACAAATTTTTTCCTTCAAGGCCTTAAAGGGACCAGACTCATGCAAGAGTTTCATAACAAACCTGACCTGCAAACAGAATAACTAATTAGATACTGTAAAATCACGCAAGGCATGTATGTAAGAATACTAAATCTTCTATTTCAGCAAAAAAGAGTACTTAATCTATGCAGACAAATATTATCAGCATTAAGGGACAATTAATTACATTGAAATTTCACTGCTCAGAAGAGAGAGAGAGAGGGGAAAGAGGTAGAGGTTGAAGGGGCATTGGAAGAGTATATGAGATAAGAGTAAATTTGAAATTAAATAGCTTCCTATAGAGAAGAAGGGTCACTTTTAATATTATGCATGTGATAGAAGAAACTACACCACCACTCATGCACAAAAACTATGCTATATGTATATGTAGTCTTACATCCACCATACACACTGGTTGCCAATTTGGATTATGTGTATTCGTGTACTCAATTTCCTGATATTCAACCCTCCTACCCATACTGTCGTGATTTTGCCGGTAAGCTTGAGCTTTGTGATAAAGTGGGAGAACAATCACCCTGGGCTCAAGGGTTCTAAAGTGCACTATCACATTCATAGCTATTTTTCATTTTTTGACAAGTAATTAATTATATTGAAACAAGAGCAAAGAGGAGTGCGCAGCCCTAATACACAGGATGTGACTATCATGTTCATACTTATAGTCAACATTATCATAGATATAGCTGGTTTTTCATAACATCAAAAAATTTCGAGATTGTTCTTCCGGTTATAGAACTGAATGTAAGGAGTTGAGAATTGTAGATTATTTAGGTTCAACAGTCAGATACAAACCTGGTAATAGCATACTTCAAAATGCAAACTTGGATAGTAAGCTCGTGGCTGACATCCCCATAGCCGCCCAAATAAAGTATATCCTCCAATAAGATTAAGAGCTCCAGCAACAAGTTCTTCCCTTCTTCAGCAACAAGTAGTACCTGATCCCCATCTTTGATCCCATATTGTGGAAGAACTCCCTTGTTAGATAAGGACTACCCCACCTATGGATGACTCAATGGCATATCTAAGATGCAGCATCTCAAGTTTTTTGTATAATTCAACAAATTTTTGACAAAATAAGGTACAAAAAGCATTTTGAAAATGGTTTTGGAAATTATATACTCTCAGTAAAAAGCCCAAAAAAAAAAAAAAAAAAAAAACCATTGGTTGAGGAAGTGTCTTGTCAGTATTTAAGGAAGATCAAGAGTGAGAGGAGTTGGTGGGATGCATTGGATTGGAGCAAGGGTCGTCCAGGTTATTTGGATGAAATTTTTTGTTCCGATTGACATAGGGATTGCTGAGCACTAGCGATGTTTCCTAATCAAAAGTAGTCTGTGCATTGCCTTATGCAGGCTCATTGGTTCAATGTCAATTGATAGAATATGATTGTAACTTGTAAGCTGAGGCATTCTTAAACCACTTTCTGTCTGCTATGCTTATACTCTTGTAGCAACTATGGCGTTTGAGACCCTAAGTTTAAGAATCCTAAGGAATTGCAATTCAGATCTTTGGTATGTTAATCTTATCAACATATCTAAATCACATGTAGTGTAACTCATTCACTATTTATCAAATGAATGCATAATGTCCAAAATACTTTTATTAATTAAAATCATCATACAAAATAGATTTTAAAGAACAAATCCCATCAATTATAACCATGAAGGGTGTAATCCCAGCTGAATTATAACTACAAAGGGTATGATTGAGGTGAATTAGAAGTTAGAACTGTGAGGGGTCATATAACCAAGGAGGGTGTGATTCGAATGTGTTGTTAAGAAAAATTTGGCCGTCGTGTATGATAGAAGGAACAGTGGAGGCTTTCATCAATACCAAAGATTTTGGAAATTCTTGGAATTGTGGAGACTCTAGTCAATCCATTACCAGAATGATATGAAGCAGTTAAAAAATGTGAGTACCCCTGTGCAAGCTGCAATCAAACTTAAGCTCGTTAATTCGGCTGTTTTCAATAAAGATCACGTTACTGCTTTACTAATAACATGGAAATTTAAACAGGGCTTTTCTAGCTTCCTCTTGTATCTATTGATATCTATTGATTTTGAAGGAATGCTGGAGATTTGGTCAATCCTACTGCCACTGTTGATTTTGAAGGGATTGTGGAGACTTCGATCTAATAGTATCTATTTATCAGCTAGTGTTGTGAATTGCGTTTTTTAAGAGTAATTTTATGAACTCCAGAGGATCCTTATTCCATGAAGTCTCACCTTATTAAGCAATAACAGAGAAATATTGACATAATGTAACTCCACTATATATTTCTTAAAATCTTTACATTTCAATGTTAAATAAGTGGTTTAATTTTTGGTCACATCATTAATTATTTAAATAGTAGATATTAAAAATGTAGTTGATGATGCGATAAATAGTAAATGGTTATTATGGGGCCAAAGAGCTTAGCAACCCTGGCCCACTTTATACTGGGCCCAAGGCCCGCGTCGAGGAAGGAAAAATGCCCGAGGACGTACAAAGAAAGCCCAAATGGCCTAGAGACGTTGCTGAGGATGATCCTGTCCTCGACACTCCAGACCCCAGAAGGAAAGGACAGCACACCATCAAAAACAGCTTCCTAAAGCGCCCCCAGAAGAAAGGACGAGTACAGAAGGACACACACGAGGATATGGTGTAAGAGCAATTCAAGGAGAAGCTGTCACCTCCACATTGAATGCACCCAACTAACATTCTGGCTGCATTAATGAGGAAAGGACTCCTGAACAACGCGGCCTTGGTTGCCGCAACTCACAGAGGGTTTGGGAAGGTGGCTGATAAGACGAGCATTCGAGTAATGATCTGCATGATCAACAGGTGAAGGGTCAAGATCGACTGGAAAGGAGTATATAATGTGAGAGACCCTCCAAGAATGAGGGATCACGGAAAAAGAGTAGGAGGAGAGAAATAGGAGAAAACTATGACAGTCTGCATGATCTTGAAACACACTGTAACCTAGTACCAAAAAGAAGAAAAAGAAGAATATTAAACTCCTCGGACGAAACACCCGAGGACAAAGTTCCATACTTTAACCCATTTCCTTGTTGCTCAACCCGCACCCAACCATGTCAAGTGATTGTGGTTCGGACTAAGATCTAGTTCTTAAACCCATTCTCTAAAAATTTATTGTATTGGGTTAGTTGGGCTTGAGACCTTCCGTCCAGTAGGAGCGCTCAAACCCACCCCCTACAATTGGCACCTTCTGTGGGAAGAACTTGTGTGTTAGTAAGGACAACAATCAGGCATGGTAGGATCAGGCCCTCATCAAACAGGCTCTCATCAGCCCGAACCAGCTAAATCCCAACAACAAGGTAACTTCCCCAACCCCGAACATGATCGAAATGAAGAGAACAGAAGGTTTCGAAAGGGCAGCATAAACACCACTTAAACCAGCAGGAGCCACTCTCGCGTAGGCAGCCATGTGCTTCAGAGACAAAATAACAATCGGGCCCCGCAACAGGAAGAAGTTAAGAGCCATATGTCTCAAAAACAAAACAATAAGCGGGCCATGCAGCAAGAAATAGATAATTTGAAGAGAAAGCTGCACCATGCACAGCAAAGGCAATCTCGTTCCAGGCTTGACACGCCCTCCGACGATGAAAGTGACGATGATTATAGACAAAGATCAAGGACTCCCCCAAGTGAGACCTTCTCCCACGAAGAAGAACACTACCGGAGGCATAGGCGCAGAAGCCCATCTCCTAGGGGCTTGGGAAACGATGCCATGAGTAGGGCATTGGATCAACTCTCCAAGTCACCTTTCACGCATCACATAGAAGGGGCTATACTCCTTCGATGGTTCCAGCAGCCAACTTTCGTCATTTATAATGGTAGAACAGACCTAGTGGAGCACATAAGCCAGTTCAACTAAAGGAGGGCTGTCCATCCTAAGAACAAGGCGCTGATATGCAAAGTTTTCCTATCCAGCTTGGGACCAGTGGTGATGAGGTGGTTTAATGGTTTAAAGATGAACTCCATAGATTCGTATAGGCAGCTGACCCAAGCTTTTGGCTCCCGCTTTGTTACAAACCATAGAGCCCCTCGGCCTTTGAGCGCTTTGTTGTCGCTTTCCATGCATGACGGAGAAACCTTAAAGGTCTACTCGGATAGATATTGGAAGACGTACAATGAAATGAAAGACAATTTTGACGATATCGCCATTATCACTTTCAAAAATAGTCTCCTAGCCGATCACAGCTTGAGGAAGTCTCTGACTGGCAAACCCACCACCGATATGCACCAACTGATGGATCGCATCGACAAGTATAAGCGAGTGGAAGAAGACCAGTTGTAGGGAAGAGGAAAAGAGAAGGTTATCCCTCAGGAGATGAGGGATTTCAGGTCGGACCGGTATAGCAGCAACCGCCCGAGAAGGGACCTCGTAGGGCAACCCGGAACAACCAATGCACAAACTATCAACACCGTATTTCGAGAACCAGTACATTAGGTTTTGGAGAAAATCAAGAACAAGCCATACTTTAGGTGGCCGAATAAGATGGAGGAGAACCCTCGAAGCGCAATTAGAACTTTTATTGCTAATACCACTAAGACCATGGTCATACCACGGAGAACTGTAAGAACCTCTGGAACCACCTGGACCAGTTAGTCCGGGAAGGAAAGCTGAAGCACCTTCTGCATCATTCCAGTGGTCATCAAGGCCATTAAGAAGCCAGGAGGGATGCTGCCCTGAGGCCACCCGTAGGAACGATCAACGTAATCGTGGCCGTGCCAGGGAGAATAAGCACGCACCTTGCACGAGTGTTATTGATGGCTCAATTGCCGGCCAAGGAGTCCCAACCAGGGCCGAAGAGGGCCAGAATGAACTTTTGTCCCATTTTGAGTTTTTCAGAGGAAGATAAGATGAGAACCATCCAGCCCCACGACGATGCGCTGTTGATCACCCTCAGAATCGGGGACTACGATGTAAGAAGAGTGATGGTGGATGGCGGTAGTGTTGCCAAGGTTACGTACCCCGACCTCTACAAGGGGCTAGGGTTAAAACTAGAGGATTTGATGCCCTACAACTCCCCTCTGATGACTTTTGACGGGAAGCTTGTCATCCCAATAGGCATGATTAGGTTGCCCATTCAGACCGGCCCAGAGATAGTGGAGGTGAACTTCATCGTGGTGGACACCTACTCCCCCTGTACGGCCATTATCGATAGACCCTGGCTCCATACCTCAGAAGCTGTTGCTTCCTCGTTGCACTAGAAGGTGAAGTTCCCATCAGGGGACCAAGTTTTTGAAATCCGTGGTTACCAACCCACGGCAAGGCAGTGCGTAGTAGTGGCCGTCTCACATTGGCTCAATGCGGAGTCCTCGACCTCCGCTGAAAAGAATTTATAGCAATCAAAGGCCCCGATTTTGCTCCATGACACAACTACCGAGGAGGCAAAATGCGAAGATCTAGAAGAGATGGTTATTGGCAGCAACCAGAAGAAATTCTTCCGAGTAGGGGCTCAGTTGCCTCTTCAAGAGAAGGAGGAGTTGATTAAGTTCCTTACAAGAAATATTGACGTATTTGCATGGGATGCCTGCGATGCCCCCGAGATTGACCCAACCTTCATCTGCCATCACCTCAATGTCAACCCGGCCATCACTCCCAAGAAGCAACAACCCCGTCACTCGTCAAAAAAGCATGCCGATGCGATTAGGGACGAAGTGGCGAAGCTTAAGCGTATTGGGGCTATCAAAGAAGTCTTTTACCCCGAATGGCTGGCTAACACTGTGGTGGTTAAGAAGAAAAGTGGGAAATAGCGAGTTTGCGTGGACTTTACAGACCTAAATAAGGCGTGCCCTAAGGACCCGTTCCCAATGCCTCGGATAGACTTGCTAGTGGATGCGACAGCAGGCGATCCTCGGATGAGCTTCTTAGATGCCTTTCAAGGCTATCATCAAATACCACTAGCGTTGGAGGATCAGGAGAAAACAGTCTTCGTGACACCAACTGGGAAATACCATTACAAGGTGATGTCGTTTGGTCTGAAGAACGCAGGGTCCACTTATCAAAGGATGATGACAAGAATGTTCGAACCACAGTTGGGCAAGAACGTTGAAATCTATGTCGATGACATGGTGGTGAAGAGTAAAGTGGTGTCTGAGCATTTAGGGGACCTCGGCAGCACCTTTGGCGTCTTGAGGAAGCATAAGCTGCGCCTGAATGCTTCCAAATGCTCATTTGGCGTGGGGTCAGGCAAGTTTTTGGGCTACATGGTTACTCATAGGGGAATTGAGGTTAACCCTGACCAGATCAAGGCTATAAACGACCTAAAACTGCCACAAAATGTAAAAGAGGTCCAAAAGCTTACTGGGATGATCGCAGCCCTCAATCGATTCATTTCCAGGTCAGCGGATAGATATAGACCGTTTTATCTCTTGATCAACAAGTGGAAGGGGTTTGAGTGGTCTGAGGACTGTGTTATGGCCTTCCAACAACTCAAGGAGTACCTATCCCGGCCACCTATCATGTCCAGTCCCGAGGCCAATGAAGTTCTGTACGCATATATTGCTGTGGCCCCCCATTTTGTGAGCTTGGTGCTAATACGGGATGACAATGGCATCCAAAAGCCAATCTATTACGTGAGTAAGTCGCTGTATGAAGCTGGGGTCAGATACCTACCCCTAGAGAAGGCCATACTGACTGTGGTCCACGCCACGCGAAAGCTTCCCCATTACTTCCAAGCCCACACAGTGGTTGTTCTAACCCAACTACCCTTGAAGTCTGTACTTCGAACCGCTGATTACACTGGAAGGATTGCCATATGGAGCACAATCCTAGGAGCTTTTGACATCAAATACATGCCTCCAACCTCTATAAAGGACCAGGTCCTAGCTGACTTAGTAGCCGAATTTGCTGAACCACCAATAGAAGTAATGGTAAAGGAGCGGAACATGGATGGAAAATCGGTTGGAGTAATCTCTATACCAGGACCTCCATGTTGGAGGGTGTAAGTTGATGGCGTAGCAAACCAAAAGGGATCCGGAGTGGGGCTAGTCCTAATATCTCCCGAGCAGACCATCATAGAGAAGTCCCTGAGACTCGGGTTCTCGGCCACGAAAAACGAGGCCGAGTATGAGACCCTGCTACAAGGAATTGCCATGGTACAGAAAATGGAAGGAAAAGTAGCGGAGATGTTCTCGGACTTGAGACTGGTAATAGGCCAGGTAAAGGGAGAACTAGAGGCCAGAGATACAAGGATGCAAGAGTCATTAAGCCGGGTCAAATGCTTACAGCAGGGCTTCGAGTTTTTCAGCTTGTCGCATGTCCCCAGAAGTGGAAACACTCTAGCCACCTCCTCAACAGGGGATCTACCTAGAATTATTCTTGTTGAGCATCTGGACAGAGTGAATGAAGCAGTCAAAGGCATGGTCCATGTTCATAAAGTCATAATGGGCCCTAGTTAGATGGACCCTATGGTGAGGTTCCTCAAAGATGACATCTTACCCGAGGAAAATTCGAAGGCAGAGAAAACACGAAGAAAAATCCTCGGTTCTGATTGTTCGAGGACCACAAATTGTACAAACACTCATATTCCAGGCTATATTTACTGTGTGTCCACCTTGAGGCATCAGAACTACTACTTGAAGAGCTGCACGAAGGGATCTGTGAGAGTCACACAGGAGGAAGATCTCTGTCGCACCGAGCTATTACCCAGGGATATTGGTGGCTGGGGATGCAGAAGGAAGCCCTAGAGTATGTTAAAAAGTGTGACCAGTGCCAAAGGTTCACCCCGAATATTCATCAGTCAGGTGGGACCCTCAACCCTCTGTCCAGTCCGTGGCCATTCGCCCAGTGGGGCCTGGATATTGTAGGACCTTTCCTAACGGCAACAGGGAATAAGAGATATCTACTGATCGGCACAGATTACTTCACTAAATGGGTCGAAACTGAGCCTCTGGCCAACATCAGGGATGTGGATGCTAAGAAATTCATCTAGAGAAACATTGTTACACAATTCGGGGTCCCTCGCACCCTCATTTCAGACAATGGACTCTAGTTTGACAGCAAGGCCTTCAGAAGATACTGCTGCGAGTTGGGGATCACTAACAAGTACTCAACTCCAGCCTGTCCTCAAGGAAACGAGCAAGCTGAGGCTGTCAACAAGGTCATAGTTAACGGGCTGAAGAAGAGACTGGATGACGCCAAGGAAAGATGGGTGGAAGAGTTGTTGCACGTCCTATGGACCTATCGGACTACCCTACAGCGGTCAACAAGGGAGACACCTTTTGCCATGACATATGTAGCTAAGGCTGTTATCCTTCTAGAGGCAAACTTCCCAACACTGAGGACGAGCTTATTCACCTCAGATAGTAACGACGAACTACTGGGGAAAAACCTAGATTTGATTGACGAACGAAAAGAAAAGGCAATGGTCCAGTTGGCCTATTACCATTAAAAGATCAAACAGGGATATGATGCCAACGTGAAGCTTAGACAGCTAGCGCTAGGGGACTTAGTGCTGAGAAAAGTTGTGAGTACTGCCAAAAATCCATCATGGGGAAAGCTTGGACCCAACTGGGAAGGCCCATACCGAATTACTTTAGTTGCGGGAATAGGAGCATACTACCTAGAAGACGTAGATGAAAAAGCTGTACCTTGTCCATGGAATGTAAATAACCTGAGAATGTATTATTATTAATAAAATCATTTATCTAGTTCGAATTTTAAGTCCATCCTGATTACACGTCTCGCATTCTGGCAACCGTCTATGTGCTAGACAGAACCAAGGTCTTGCATGGTCCTCGAACTCAAACCTATGGAGAAACTAGTCAATCCAAGAAAATCTAAGTGCTAGACAGAACCAAGGTCTTACATGGTTCTCGAATTCAAACCTATGGGGAAACTAGTCACTCCAAAAGCCTAAATGCTAAACAGAACTAAGGTCTTGCATAGTCCTCGGACTCAAACCTATGGGGAAACTAGTCACTCCAAAAGCTTAAGTGTTAGACAAAACCAAGGTCTTGCATGGTTCTCGGACTCAACCTCATGGGGAAACTAGTCACTCCAAAAGCCTAAGTGCTAGACAGAACCAAGGTCTTGCATGATCCTCAGACTCAAACCTGTGGGTAAACTAGTCACTCCAAGAAAATCTAAGTGCTAGACAGAACCAAGGTCTTACCTGGTTCTTAGACTCAAACTGTTGTGAAATTTTAAAATACACGCAAGTGTATGAACTGTACCGAAGTATAGTTGGACAAGAATGAGGTCGAACCCACAGGGACTTGTATGAACGTAGGAAAATTAATTAAACCTTAATCAAATTAATCCTAATCTAGTTTAAATAAAAATTGGTTGGTTGCAATAAAATAAACTAAGCAAATAATAAAATTAAGCGAATAGTTAAACTAAGCAAAAGATATAAAGCAATAAAAAGATGTAAACAATTAAGAGAAAGGAATTAAGGTTTTGGAATCCGCCTTGTAAATCATATCAGCATATATTTATGATCATTAATTTTTCCCAACTCACTATATGATAATCTAGAAATCAATCTTGCTATCATGGAAAATATCATCATTTAAACCCTTATTTTAAAAATCAAAAGCATGTTCTTCTTCGCTTCTTAAGTATAAAATCAAATCATCAATTGTATCCGTAGCCAAACAAATCACAGATATATCCAATTCTAAAAATCAAATCATAAATTGTATCCATTGACAGACAAATCACAAGCAATATCCAATTTTATAATCAAGAATTAATAAACCAAGCATTCAATTAATTAAGACAAATCCTAAATCATGAGAAAAAAATGATTGAACTCATATCTAGAATTCTATCTTAGTCAATTGATATGAAGTAAGAACAATTTAAATCATTAAAGAACAACTATTGTGGGAAAAATCAAATCACATAAATATTATTGATAATCCTTAATAAGGTTTCATCCTCAACTCTAATTATCAATTTAGCTACTCATAGTAATTGAAAGAAAACACAAAAATAAAATACTAAACATTAAACTAGACAAATAAAATAAAACTAACTGTCATGGAAGAAGTAGCTGCAACTCTCTACACATTCAGCCCTCAGCCCTAGCACTAGCCTCTGCCCCTTGAATTTTGCCCTAAAGAGCCTTTAAATAGGTCAAGGAATCCTATTACAAGTTGAATTCCCGTTTGGAAAAAATCCTAGATTTTTAGGCTTCACTTAACCGACGGTTTTGGCCCATTTAACTTCAGAATTTGGACTTTTGCTAAACTACAAAGTTGTAGCCCTTTAAGTTAACTTTTCAGCCAACTTGAATCATCTCGATTGGATATCTGAGCCAAAAGTTATGCTAAAAATACTAACTGATGTGCAGTCCGGAATCCTAATCCGAATTGGACTTGGATTTGGTGCAAATTTCTTTTGATTTCTTACTCCAATTGGACTTAAATTTAATTGGATTGGTCTTTTCTTAAATTCATGCCTGGCTGGATGTAAGTTGGCTTGATTCAATTGGCCTAACCCCACTTTGCATGTAAAGCCCTTGTTACCTATAACACAAAGATATTATAGAATCAATCACAAAATAACATAAAAGTAAGGCTAAATATGTAGACATGTGAGTACTTTATTGTATATATTTCATACACATCACAAACTTATGGGAAAACTAGTCACTCCAAAAATCTAAGTACTAGACAGAACCAAGGTCTTGCATAGTCCTCGAACTCAAACCTATGGGGAAACTAGCTACTCGAAGAAAATCTAAGTACTGGACAGAACCAAGGTCTTGCATGGTCCTCAGACTCAAACCTATGGGGAAACTAGCTACTTCAAGATTTTTAGAAGTTGTGGATATGACCTAAGTGCACGCTCGGCACCTCAGATTATACACTTAGCCCCTTAGAAATATAGGTAGATGCAAACTAAGCATCCCCTTGATGCCGGTAAGTCAAAATTTAGGTATTTAATTTCAAATATACTATGTGCACGACCATTCATACCCGTTAGGATAACTAATTCACAAGCCACGAGATTCGTAGTAATAGTAATATCGATGATGGCAATAAACACATGATTCAAAAGAAAAAGGAAGAAAGGAATTTCATACATATAGTCGAAAATAGGAATGGCAACGGGTCGGGGTCGGGTTCGGGCCGGGTTTTTCTATACCCGGACCCAACCCGCGAGCCAAGACCCATGGCCCGGACCCGGCCCGTTAACTAAACGGGTTTTTTTCTCGGGCCCCGGACCCGCCTCATCCGGGCCCCGCAGGCCCCACGGGCCCCGTTCAAGGATTGGGCCCAATTCGTGGCCTAACCAAAAAAAAAAAAAAAAATTTAGATCCAAACACAATCACAATCACAAACACAAACACAAACACAAACAAAGAAATCACAAACACAAATTTCAGATCTACTTTTCCCTTTCAAAATCACAATCCAAACACAAATTTCAGATCTATGATTTTCATTTTTCCCTTTCAGAAATCATAAACACAAACACAAATTCACATGATTGAGGCGAACTGAACCCAGAAAAAAAATAGAAAAAAGAAAAAAAATGGAGACAGTGCGAGATCGGTGACGGCGAGGACGAAACGGAGTTGAGACTTGAGAGAAACGGGAACGGCAAGGACGAAACTGCCTCCTTCCCTTCTTAAATCTGTCAGAACGGCGAGGATCTTTAGCTCTTCTGGTATCGGTACTTCCATCTGTCAGCAACGGGAGTCCTGCTAGCTCTTTTCTGATGAGTTCATGATGTTCATCACGCTATACATATGGCTTGTGGCTGTGCGTGTGAGATCACTGAGAGATGAAGAGATGAGAGGCAGTGATTGAGAAAGCTGAGGAGATGAGAGGCGTGAGACAGTGAGAGGCTGAAATGAGGAGAGGAAATGAAAATTTAGGGTTTAACTATATATATAGGAGGGTAATTTAGTAATTTTATATATAATATAACCGGGTTTTAACCGGGTCGGGTTTTGGGTTGAGTTTCGGGTTTTTTTAATAAAACCTAGACTCGCTTCGGGTTTTTTTTTAAAAACCCATACCCGACCCTATTCTTTATCGGACCGGGTAAAATCCAGCCCATTAGAGTCGGACCGGACCGAGTATCCGGGGGTCGGATCTAAATTGCCATCCCTAGTCGAAAAATTTAGTTACAAACAAATTCCAAGGTTCTTCAAATAGAAGCAAACTAACTAAAAACTAAACTAAAAAACCAATACAAAAGTTGGCTGAGACCCCTACTTCTTCAACTTTATTTTGGTCCCTTCCTTAGGAAGCTGAGCAGCGTTGGCCTCAGGACCCTGGGAGACATCCCCTTCCTTGGGAAGCTGAGCAAGATTGGCATCGGGATCTTGAGTGACATTAGCCGGGGAAATAGACTAAAGGGGCTGAACCAAGAGAGGTGGCTCCTCGGCGTGAGAGTCCTGAGCGCTAACTATAGATCCGGCAGCCTCCTGGGACGCTTCAGGTTAGAACTCCCACTTGTTTCCGTTATCCTAGGAAGCTCGCCCCTCTTGGTTGGCTCATTGATGGTGGGCACGGCCAAGGCAGCTTCAGGCTGAGCAGCCCCAGCCTCCTCTGGAGTGCTCACTGTCTCGGATTTGGCAGGGGTGATCTCATGAATGGCCGGAGGATAGTATACCTTCTCCACCTTCCATAGATCAGATGAAGCCTTTACCCCAGCTTGTCTGAGGGCTTCATTCCAGACCTAGAAGTAGTAAAGCCGACATACCCCAGGGATTTGAGCCTTGAGGATGGCCTGGGTATCAGCCACCCCTGTGTCATAGGCCTCCTCCTCGACTTTCTCCTTGGAGGTCTCGACCTCCATCCTGGCAAATTCAGCCTCCGTCTTAGCCCTTAGAGCTTCGTCCCTAGCCCATTCCGCAATGTTTTTGGCCTCCTCTACCTCAACCAGCCTCTTCTTAAGATCAACAATTTGCTCCTTAGCAATTCTCAGTTGATCTTCAGTTTCAAGTAGGTGCTTTGTCTGGGTTTCGGCCTGTTTTTGGGCACCAAACAGGCCTGCTTCACTACTGTCCCTAGCCCTGGTCATCTCCTTCAGATCCTCCATGGCCATAGAGAGGTCAGCCTTGGAGTTCTTGAAGGTCCGAGCAACGTCCACGCGCTTGTTACGTTCAATCTCCTCCTTAGCCTCATCCTCCAGCCTATAAGTGGCCTGAACGGCTTGCCAATTGGAACAAACACACCATGAATGGGAAATTAAGGAGCAAAAATCAGTGGAGTCATAAGTATCAGAAGCCTTACCATGGCCAAGTACCTCTTCATGTTGAGGAAAACCTCCTGCCTCCTCGTATTCTTCAACTCTTCCATGTCAATGGGGAGGAGCAGGGTCCTCTCTAACGCGTCGGCCACATAAGCATCTTCGCCGCCTCGAAAGTCCCTCAGGGAGGCATTTTCCATCAACGGCTCCCCGTGGAGCATTGGGGCAGGAAGCCAAGCCTCGAGCGTAAATTGAGCATCGATCTTTTTTCCCTGGCCTTGATGCCCAATCTTTAGTTGCTTTTGAGGCCGAGGGGCTTCACCCTCCTTTTGAGATGTGCGAGACTTCCCCCCATCCATGGGCTCCTTACCCTTAGAATTCCTCTTTCTCTTTAGGTCAGTGGGCTTAGGCCGAGGAGGTAGAGTCGATTGGGCAAGGGTAGGAAGTTTGGATCGAGGAAAGGGTGGCTGTGATTGAGAAGGAGAAGACCTGGTCCAAACAGGCTGAGGCTGTGGGGGAGGAGGAGGAGGGTTGGATTGTGACTTCCCTGGCTCATCCTTCCCCGGCTGGCCCTCAATCAGGTCGAATAGGCTTGCCTGGGGCTTCCTCTTAAAACCCATCCCCGCCTGAGAAGATGTCCCCGCTGACAAGAGATCCGCCTCAGATAAGTCGAGGTCACCCAAATTACCAGAAGGATCCTCAGATGGACTAGCTTGGTCAAACACACCGAACCCTTCTTCGAGCAAACCCAAATCACTCTGGACCTCCGCTGCTTGGTGGGACGAAGAAGAGTCAGTCAACGGGATGCCCTCTAGAACAGGAGATCCTTCAGGGATCAGGAATCCATGCTCTACCACAATGATTTTCTGAAGCCGAGGATCGTTAGCCCTGATCACGTGCTTTGGGGCAGCAAATGACCTCTGGATAGGATCATACCCCAAGATCTTGTGAGCGGCTCTGACTTGGTTGTCCGCCTCGTTTACAAAAACCGCCGCCCTTAGAATAGTCTCCAAATCTTCCTTGTTGGTCAGATGGAAGTGCTGTTGAAAGGCGTGTGGATCTGCAAAAAGAAGACATGTTCATATTAGTAACCGAACCATGCAAATCATGATGGCAAAGAAGACCATCCCTCTCCTACTCTCGATACCCCACCTGGTTCCCTTTCTACTGTCGGGCAAGGAAGGCTATCGTGCCACTCCCCAGACACAATGAGAAAGTCCTTGTTTAACCCTTTGTTGGACTCAGGAAGGCACTGAATAAGCCGAACCTTGTCGTCCTTCGTCTTCATATAGTAGGATTTGCCCTTCAGGAGTTGGAGGTTGTAGCACCAGTTTACGTCGTAGTGGGTTAATCTTAGCCCCATTTTCTCGTTTAAGGCATCTACACAACCCAGGATCCTAAACACATTAGTAGCACACTAGGTGAGAGCTAATCGAAAGTGCCTAAGGTAATCTCTCATTACTAGCCCCATGGGGATTCTCACACCCCCTTCTATAAAGGCGAGTAAAGGGATCACCACTTCGCCTGTTTTTCTCCTAAAGTGCCATTCCCCTTCCTCGCAGTACCTCAAACCCACATTGGGGGGTATCCTATAATCGGCGATGAATTTTTCCATCGCCTCTTCGGTCTCAACCAACTTTTTTAATTTACCCATCTCTAAAAACCGCTAAAGAGACTCAGGGGATGACGAAAGAAGGAGAGGAACAAGAAAAAGATAAAGTTAGAAGAGAGAAAACGCAAGTTGGAGAGAGGAGAAAACTTACAGAAATAAGGAAAAGCTCCTCGGACAGGCTTTTTATGTTGGAAAGAGATTGGAGTTTGGCTGGAAGTTTGACTGAACTCAGGATATATGCGTAAGAACTCTTAAGTGCAGAGGTAAAGAGACAAGTCCGTTCAAATGGGTATTTATACCTCCCATTAAAAATAACCGTGCGGGTTTTCCCACCCATAAAGGTGAGAAAATCTCCACCCTTAGATCACCATCTCACCGTTGAACGTGAGGAGCACAGAGCCGCCAGCATTTAATGAAGACATGCTTCATATACCAAGGCGCCAGGAATGTGTCTTGGGCAGATGAAGAGGCTCTGGCATTGATGAAGGACAAGACTTGACAAGCTACGACACAGGACTGATGTCATCAAAACCCTCCTCTCCGTCCGAGGTGCCGGACAGTAGGATTTTGAGGAGCTATTGTGGTGCCAAAGAACTTAGCAACCCCGGTCCACTTTATACTGGGCCCAAGGCCTGCGCCAAGGAAGGAAAAATGCCCGAGGACGTACAAAGAAAGCCCAAATGGCCTAAAGACGTTGCCGAGGATGATCCTATTATCGGCACTCCAGACCCCAGTAGGAAAGGATGGCACGCCATCAGAGGCAGCTTCCCAGAGCGCCCCCAGAAGAAAGGATGAGTATAGAATGACACATACGGGAGTATGGTGTAAAAGCAATTCAAGGAGAAGCTGTCACTTTCACATTGAATGCACCTAACTAACGTTTTGGCCGCATTAATGAGGAAAGGACCCCTGAATAGTGTGGCCTTGATTGCCGCAACTCACAGAGTGTTTGGGAAGGTGGCTGATGGGACGAGCACTCGAGTAATCATCTGCACGATCAACAGGTGGAGGGTCAAGATCGACTGGAAAGGAGTATATAATGTGAGAGACTCTCCAAGAATGAGGGATCGCAGAAAAAGAGTAAGAGGAGAGAAATAGGAGAAAACTATGATAGTCTACATGATCTTGAAACCCACTGTAAACTAGTACCGAAAAGAATAAGAAGAAGAATACTAAACTCCTTGGACGAAACGCCCAAGGACAAAGTTCCATACTTTAACCCATTTCCTTGTTGCTTAACCCACACCCAACCGTGTCAAGTGATTGTGGTTCAGACTAAGACCTAGTTCTTAAACCCATTCTCTAAAAATTTATTGTATTGGGTTAGTTGGGCTTAAGACCTTCCGTCCAGTAGAAGGAGTGCTCAAACCCACCCCCTACAGCTATGATTTTAGGAACTCTATAAAAGAAATAGAATGAACCTTTTGATTGGGCAAATTCATTTTGTTTCTTCTTTTCTTATTTTTTTTTTCGCTTGTATGACATAATCCTCAATTTTTTTCCCTCTTTTTATTTTATTTTATTTTTTATGAACATCTAAGTGAGTAATGGACATTTTAAATGTTTTTCTCTTACGTTTTACTCATCAAATTAATGAAGACTTTAGTTTTCTTATTAAGAAGTAACGAAAATACAAGGAAAATATGCTAAACATGAAAAGGAAAAAAAAAAAAAAAATTTGCCTCTTTTCTAGAAAGAAAATTAGTACAATTACTTCGAAGTTTTGGCATGGCGAATTAATAGAATGTCCATCCATTACTACATGGAGCTTCCTTGTCAACTAGATTCTAAAATCTGGGCGCTTGAAAGAAAGGAAGGTGTACATAGGTACATTAACAAATTGAAAACATTTTATTGCCATAGCTCAAATTGCTTTGGACATTGAAATTTTAAGCTTGTCAGGCATCAGCCATTACCATTCATATTGATAAATGATATCTCGAAGGAATATTTTATGGAGACAAAAATTCCTGTTATTTAGGATATCGTCATACCCAAGGTTTGTTTGTTTTTGTTTTGGGTTTTTTTTTTTTTTTAAATAATTTTTTTCTTACAAGGCTTTTTTCATTACCAAGTGGGTTAAATCAACAAAACTACATAGCGTTTATTTCCAATTGCTTATTTGCATAATATTTATCGAAAGATATAATTTTTTTGTAACTTTTATTTTAAATATGTTACATAAAGCTAAAAGCTAATTTATTTCAAAATATCTAAAAGCTAGAATATATGCAAAAAAGCGGAGACAAAAATAAAAAGAAAAACTTTTTTCAACAATTCGCACACGCATACATAGAAGACCAATAGCGTAGTTTGTCTTCAGACCTAAATTTTGGAGGCATAAGAGAGTGTTGGGTTGGTCACAAAACTCACTAGTCACAACCCACATGTCCTTTTGCCTCAACTCAAATGTCGCCTATTGTATTGGAAAACGCTAGTTCTTGAATAATAATCAATTTCCCTTCAATAATAATAATGATGATGATGGAAGTCATGCTCATAGTTTAAATCATATTCATAATATATCAAACACAAAGTTGTGCTTGGCTGCCCTGGTATGGCAGGAGGGGGAGGCATAATTAGAGATTGCCTGGGAAGCTGGGTGATGGGGTTCACTAGAGCTATAGGATGGGCAAACAGTCTTGAAACTGAACTATGGGCGATCAGAGATGGGCTCACCCTCTGTATCCTGCTGCAAATCCAAGCCATTGAAATTGTGATTGATGCTAGCACTGTGGTTATTTTGCTGTCTAATAACGAAAATAGCTATGCTGAATTTGCACCAATTGTTGATGATTGCAGAACCTGTTGAACCAAAATCCTTTGTGGAAGCTGAGCCACTGCTATAGGGAGGCAAACCCGTTTGCTGATGCTCCAGTAAGAAAGGCTATTCAGACACAACATGACTAATGACTTCCTGATGTTGAGTACTCCTCCTGTGGAGTTACAACCTCTTTTGATGATGACCTGATAGGTCTAGCCGTCAAGGTTGTAACCGTTTATGCACTGATACAGCTTCTAAAGCTGCTTCTTATTGTTTTATAATATTCCCATATTACCCAAATAATAATAATAATAAACACAAAGTTGTGGCAAATATGATCATGATCTAAGCTGGACTCGAACTTTTCCAAACAAACATTTGAAAGTAGGAGGTATATGAAAAAGGTAGTTTTGGCTACTAAAAATCAAGTGAATTAGCAAGATTGCATCTTCTATAGTATAATAGAAAATATAGAAAATCAAACTATAAGGAAGGGTTTCCTTTTTTTTTTTTTTTTTTGAGAAGAGGAAGGGTTTCAGTCTAACATTTTATTTTAATCACAAATACAAAACAATCACACGTCAATATAGTAGACACTAGCATTCATGTCATCTTTTAAAAAAAAAAAAAAAAAAACATTAAAGTATTAAATCTTACAAACCAAAAGTTGGAGCAAGAATTTTACCGCTACCTTAGATAGGACTGTTGTGAACAGGAATGAAACCAAATGCACCAGTTGAAGATGCATATATATCATAATTTCTGCTCAATAGCATCTTCTTGCCATGACAATGAACTACACCATGATTAATGGCCTTCAATATGTCTCATATTAACTACGTTCTCATTCTTGAAGGGCTATTTGTCAACACATAAATATCGTATTACACTCTAAATATAGCCACTTCAATCAGTCATCAATCCAAATGCATTTCCAAATTCCAACCAAAAGTATCTCTTTGATTTGAAGTCATTGTTCAACTCTAGTCTCAAGTGTTGAAGTTGAAAGAGCTATTCAATCATAGGAGAATATCTTCGACTTCAAACATCTGCGTAAAGTTAAAGCTATTAGTTGAGCTAGGCTTCTAGTATGTACAAGAAATTTCTAAAATGCTTTTTGGAAGCAATATTTTCTATATAGCAACAAGAATTTCTATAATTCACAAATCAACAGAAATTCATGAAACACCTATGTACGGCAGGTTTGGCTACCCAAAACTGAAGTGAAGCAAGGTTGATATCTTATATGGTATAACTTAAATGTTCAAAAGTTTTCATTAAAGATTTAAGATAATCATGACCAAATATGAGGAATGTTTGAATCCAACATTCATGTAATCACAAATGCTAAACAATCACACACATTCATAAGATATCTTGAAAAATAAAGAAAATGAAAATTTAAAGGAGTAGACATTTCTACCATTACCTCATATAGAGAAGAACCTCTATGAAGGAGATTGAAACCATAAAGACTTTAATCTTTGTTCAATAGCATCATCTTGGCATGCCAATGCACTCCACCATGTCTGATGGGCTTCAATACATCTCAAGTTGATTGCATTCTCACTGTTGAAGGGCAATTTTGTCAACATCTGGCACATGGAGATCTTAATCTTCTCTAAAGATGGCCATTTCAACGAGTCACTTGTCCAAATGCTTTTTACCCTTGGAAGATTAGAAAGTTCTAGCATCTTTAATCTTGGAAGTGCGTCAGGTTTCAAGCCATTATTTTCAGACTCTGCAATTATCTCTTCAATTTCAGGACAATCTTCAACTTTCAAATGTTGAAGTTGAGAGAGTTGTTTAATCATGCCACCGGAGAATATCTTCTTCAACTTCAAACATTTGCATAAAGTTAAAGTTGTTAGTTGTGATAGGCTTCCATTATGTACAGGACCTTCCCAAATGCTTTTTAAGTTTGGAACATTATTTATAAACATCTTTTCCAAGCATATTAACGCACTTCTCTTTACTCTGTTACCATCAACAATCATTTCAATTTCATTGCATCCTTCAATCAAACAACCTCGCATCTTGTTGATACTTTCGATTCCAAAATCTGATAGTCTTGAAGTTCCCTTGTGGCCAATCAATTCAAATGCATCAGTTTCTAAAAGAACGTCAGAAATTATTGGATCTACACCTTCACCATTTGCAAACTTCAAACATTTCCTAATTTGATATTCGAAGCAATCAAGAATTTTATAATGAGTCGTGTCATGATAACCAACAGAAAATTGAAATGTGAAGCGGAAATCCTTCCACAATTGACTCGTTGAGATAAAACTCTTAAGACAATCCACAGTAGGGAAGCAAATTGATAGTGAAGTCAAATGCATCAATTTAGCCACTCCCTCAGAAATAGCCTTTATAGTCACCTCCCAACTTTGATTATTTGGATCCACATCTATTAGTAGTTCTTCTAGTAAAAGAAGACTTGAAAAGACATTTCGACAATATTCTACATTACTTGAATGCCTAATGCCAAAATTCGACAATGACATACGTAAACACTTCAACTGATTCAAACGTCCAATCTGAATTGGAAAATGATTAAGGCTAGTGTCTCGAATATCAAGCACCTCGAGATGCTCAAGTCCTTCTAAGTAACGGAGTTCCATTAAACAGCTGCAAGAATGCAGATATAATGCTTTGAGACACTTCAAGCAAGATATTGATGATGGTAATGATGTAATTCCAGTGCCATGTAAATCTAAAACCCGTAGATTTTGCATGCATCCAAAGAATGACTCAGGAATCACTATTAGGTCTTGATTTCTCTGTAATAACAATGTTGAAAGCTCATTGCAATCTGGCATTTCCGGTAAAGTGCACAATTTATTATCCATCAAGGAGATTCGATTTGCTTGTTGCCATTCTACCTCATTGGGGGCCTCTTGCAACCCTTCACGGGGTTTCACCAAAATCTTTAAATTACAACTTCGGGAAGAAATGTTAAGGGCCATATTTCGTATTACTTTGTTCATCCTTACATGATTCATCTTTGCACTCTTCTCTAGTAAAGAAACACTGATAAGTTCCTCCAATATGGAATGCCCTTTGTCACGTGCAACTCTAAACTCACATGTATCATGAATGAAACCTTCAGCTCTCCAACATTCCAACAGATAATCTATATATATCTCACAGTCTTCAGGATATATTGCACCATATAGAAAGCAAACCTTTTTAACCTCATCATCTAAATCTTCATAACAAAACTTCAAGTACTCAATCAATTCATCGATGCCTTGGATTTTGATACTTGGCCATCTCCGCAAACTTCTTAATCCATCACTCCACAGGTGAAAGTTATCCTTTCTTCTAAACATACTTGCTACTTTGTCTATCAATAGCGGCAAACCAGCACATTCACTGACAACTAGCTTGGCTATCGGTTCAATACCTGGAAGATTTACATTTCGACCCGCCTTTACCTTGAACATTTTCCATGCATCAGCTTCAGACAATCGTTGCACATTAATTTCCCAATCAGTTTCCATATCACAACAAACATGATAATTTCTAGTTGCCACTACCACCTTGCTATCCTTTTCACTTTCACACATTCCTATCAGAGGCAGCTCAAGAACTTCCTGAACTTCATCCAAAAGAAGTAGACACCTTTTGCCTTTCAAGTCTCTACATATTAGTTGGGCAATTTCATTAGGGTCAGTGATGCCTTCCATATTCAATTTTAACCGATCAGCAATTTTTTGTTGCAATTTTTCTAAATTCCAATCCTTTGATACAGTTACCCAAATAACAATATCAAACATTTTAGCAGTATCTTCATTGTTATTTAAGCTCTGCATTATGGTTGTTTTCCCAATTCCTGACATTCCCCAAAGTCCAAATCTTTTTACATTTTTATCCCTCAGATGGCCCAGTATTTTTTCAACAGTTGAGTCAAGAAATATCTTGTCTTCTGATTTGGGTCCATGCATAATTATCACACGCTCTGGCAATTTCTCAACCACTATTCCTACCTCAGACTTTCCCTCTACCCAAAGATTATGCAGTTTCTTGCACTTCTCTGCCATGCTTTGGCTAAGATCTGTGCGTGACTCGCTTGACCCAATCAAACGTCGACTCCATGTCCTTTTTTTGCCTTTTTCTTTCTTGTACTTGGTTTCTAGATCTCGCACCTCTTCTTCACTCTTCGTGACCCTAGAAATCCAGGCTTCATATACTTGAGTGGCCAGCTTTGTCTTTGCTTGAGCCAATATATCATCCCTGCAGGCATACAGCTTCTTTGCTTGCTCTATTAACCTTTCATAGTTGTATTCTAGATCATAATCAGCTTCGTTATCAACTTTGCAACTCAGGTTATTGATAATCTCTTTTGCATATTTGTAGGTCTCATCCCCTGCTGCAGTACCCACAGCAGAAGCTGCAGCTGAACCCATACCAGAAGCTGCTGCCCCCCACATATCTGTGTCACAACAATAAAAAATTTTAAACATTAACAAAAACTCTAAATGCAAAGTGAAGAATGAATTTTCAGTTTAGAGAAGTAATAAGTATAATATATAACCACACAAAAAAGGATTTTATTAGTCAAAAGGCGCAAACATGGTTAAATTACAAAAATTAAAGCATAGTTTTCACAATCTCATGAATGGTCTTTAGACATGGAGCTTATTTTTAATCAACAACAACCAAACCTTAATCCCAAATTTGGGGTCAACTATGGATCCTCAACAAACTTGTTAGAGTCAGCCACAAGTGTTCTTTTTTGCCATTTCTATTCAATATGAAGTCATACTTTCAATTACTTCCTTAATTGATATGTCATTTTTTACAATTTCTATTAATTTGGTATTCCTCTACCTTTTTTCATTCCACCTAAATTAACTCACTGTTTCTCATTAGTGCATTAATTGCTTTCCTCTAAACATAGCTAAACCATCTTGAGGAGAATTTTTAATCAATGAAGATTTATTCATTCATGGGCTTATGACCCTTTTTTGTAATTTTCTTTTCGAAAATCTAAAATTAAAACAGTCATAATTTATTTGTGTTATTGTTTTAAATATAAAATGGTAATAACATTTAAACCCTTTTTTCTTGTGGATTCAATTTGGTCAAGCACATATGATTTCCATATCAAGTTGGTATGTACATCAAAATAACCCAACTTTAGAAATATATATCATACCAATATGTCACTTTATGATTATGACATCAGGTCACCATGGCAAAATTAATCTATTCTAACATAAGCCTTTTTTTTTTTTTTTTTTTTTTTTAAAAGAAAGAGTAACATAGGTTATTATAGAAAGGGGCTTTGCTTGTTTCACATCCAACTGCATCCACACTCTTTCACATTGTGTCCACATTTTTTTTTATATCATGTGGTAAATGTGGACATCTGGTGTGAAAGTGTGAACATTTGAGAAACATTTCATATTTGGGAGTGTGAAACAATAATTACCGATACAGAGGGTGGTGTTAGGGGATACAGCCACTTTTCATGAAAATTTTCACATATAGAGGTAGCAATCTATGTGGAATGTGCCACATCCACTACTTTAGCCATGCTATGTTGTTAATTGATTTTTCTTTATTGTGCTTCAAAAAAACACCCATGATTAACAAGAGCTGCAGCAAAAAAGAATAGCCTCTCAAAGAAGACCTCAATCAGCAACAAATCCAGCCTGCCCAAAATGACGAAAGACAAAGGGGGAACATGCCAAATTAAATTTAGAATTTTTTAAGAATTAGGGTTAGAATTTAGTGAAAAAAGGCTTGACAATTGTAAGGAATATAGGATTTCTAACGAGTAAAACCTAAGGTTTAGGTTGGTATTACAGGACTGTGAATAGTAACCCAGTGCAAGGTTTCAAATTGTTGAAAATTTAAAGACAGGAAAAAAAATAATAATAATTCTAAGCATGTCACCTAGCATTTCCTTGCATCACACCTTTTTTTTTTTTTTTTTTGAGAAAATCCTCGCATCACACCTCATAGAAGATTATATCACAAAAACCTCAAATTTAGCTTCATAACTTTTGAAAATTTATTCTCCTCTTTTGATTTGGAAAATATTACATCCATATGCATAGATTATTAATACCTATTCCTA
Source organism: Quercus lobata (assembly GCF_001633185.2). Lineage (NCBI taxonomy): Eukaryota > Viridiplantae > Streptophyta > Magnoliopsida > Fagales > Fagaceae > Quercus > Quercus lobata. The sequence goes on along the minus strand of NC_044905.1, from coordinate 102,259,624 downwards.
ATTTCTAATCGAACTTGGACTTCTTCAAAACTTAATAAGAGTTTTTTTTTTTTTTTTTTTTTTTTTTTAATAATTAGAAAGAAAAGGGAGGGTCACAAATCCCTTTCCAAAGAGTAAAATTACAAAGACAAATCTACAAAATTAATGAAAGACAACAAGGGGATGGTACCTAAGGCAGTCATCTAATCATACAAGAACTCAAAAAAAAAAAAAAAAAAAAAAAAGCCTATTTGATTACAAAATTAGATTACTCAGCACCATAAAAAAATCCTCATGTTTAATTCACGCCAAAGATTTCACATAACAATTGTGACTTGCTAGGGAATGGAATCATCCTTGCCAACCTTCCAAGAACTCAATCACAGATTTTGGCATCACCCAAACTGCCCCAAACAATGCAGAAACAAATGACCAAATATTTGTTATAAAAAAGAAATGGAACAGAAAAAGATTAATTGATTCCCCACTCCTTTTAACCGGACAACACTAATCAAATTATCAATAAGTGCTGCCTATGGAGATTAACAATTGACAAAATTTTTCCTAAAACTGTAGTTCACACAAAACACACTGCCTTTCAAGGGACCCTAACACCCTGAATGCTCTTCCATGGAAAAGAGTGGCATGTGAAACCCCTAAAGGCATTATAATAGGAACAAATCTTAAATATCCCACTCTTTGTTGGAATCCATAAAACTCAATCTCCACTGAGAGATGGAGGCAAGCACTTATAGAGCAACTCAAAAAAATTTATCACTGATTTTAGTTCTCAATCTTGAAAAGGCTGAACAAACGGAGGATCCCAACGCCTAACCTCACCCTTGGATGGGTTGGCTAGGTAAGAAGCTACTGAAGCTTCCCTGTCAACAACTAAGGCATACAAATCTGGGAAAAAATCTTGAACCTGCTCTAGATGTCCAAAACCTCACTCTAGATCCTTCTTGTACGTCAAATTTTAAGAAGTTGAAGGAATCTCATCCCCCACTTATACTCTTCCATGAACTAACACCATAAAGTCCCTTAATCCGCTTCATTGTCCATCCTCCCCGTTGTTCTCCATATTTCATCTAAATGGCTCTTCTCCAAAGATGATTATTTTCCACTAAAAAACTCCAAAGCTACTTTCCTGATAGGACTTGATTAAAAGAACTAAGTTTTTGAATACCCAAACCACCCTTGTGGGGTTTTGGTATTTGTAACTCGTTTAGGTGAAATATGGACAACAAACCACCCAAATAGGGTTGATTTTGTGATGAAGGACCATGATAAAAACCATAAGCTCCCACAATGAAAATGAGTTACATACATCTGATGCAAAGCATTTGAAGCAAGAAAATTCATATGGCTAAGTAATGTCTTGAGGAAGCCAAGTGAACAAGTTCCAACTCCTATCTTTATGACATGTGATCAAACAATTAGGCATATTCTTGATTGATTTATAAGTTGGTTAGACACGTGGAATAAATGTTTTGTTAGATATAGTTTGTGATTATTTTAACATGTAACTAATTCAATTACGCACTTGCTTAGGTGTAGTTAATTAGTTATGATGATGTCATCATAACTTAGACTTTGTGGCATTGTAAAGATAGCTATTAATAATTGAATGAAGAAATTAGTCTTTGTAATTGAATGAACAAGCCTAATCAAATTTAGAAGTTCTAGACAGCTAGAATTTTTAAGCATTAGGTTTAGGTTATTGTGAAGAATATAGGGTTTCTAATGAGGAAAAAGGAATGGCAGAATTTTTGGATGTTTGCACTTTGCAGGTTATTTGGTTCAGGGTTTGAAGTATTTGATAGAAGAGCTAAGTAGCACGGGTGCGTTTCGGGACTCAGGTGCGGGTGCGGGTGTGGGACTCGGCAACTTTTGAAAAAGGTGGGTGCGGGTGCGATGGGACTCGGCAATTAAAAAATTATTAAAAATATTTTTATTTATATTTTTAATATATTGCTAAGCATACTTTTTCACATTATACAAACATATACCAAATTTAAGAGCAATAGTAGATAATAATTAAAACATGATGATCACAAATTAAATAAAACCCACAAGTAATATGGCTAACTCAGGATGAGTGTCTCACGGAGTCACAGCAAGCAGAGACAGAGGCAGAGATCAAAGCACAGAGAGAGTGAGAGACGAGTGAGACGGAATGAGAGAGAGGCAGAGAGCTAAGTTTACTATGTTTGTGTGAAGTGGGTCTTTAGTAGGGTTTAATATTTGGCTCAAATGGTGCGTTCTGTGCCTTTTTTTTTTTTTTTTTTTTTGAATTTCGGCGGTTTCAGCTGATATGGCCAATACAGCCCAATTCAGCGCGAATCGGCCCGAGTCGGAGACGCGTCGGCTGAAAAAACAAAAAAGCCACGTGGCATGAAGTGGCCGGACACGCGGGCAGTGGCGTCCCTCGTGCGTTGCCGCGTCCGACGCGGGTGCGGCACCTCTGGTGCCGCGTCTGTGCTTCATAGTTTAAGAGTTTCCTAGGTGACAAAATCATTATCAATATGCATTTGCAAGGTTTCAAGTTGTTGAAAATTTAAGGATGGATAAAGAGAAAAAAAAATTCCAAGCATGAAACCTAGCATTTCCTCCCATAGCACCTCAAAGAAGGGTATATAACACAAATCTCAAATACAAATCCCTTTCCAAAGAGCACAATCACAAAGATAAAAAATCTACAAAATTAACAAAAGACAATGGGGGAAGGTACCTAAGGCAGTCATCTAATCATACAAGGACTTAAAAGAAACTCTTTAATTACAAAATTAGATTGCTCAACACCATCAAAAGTCCTCATGTTTCTTTCACCCCAAAGATTCCACATAACAGGTGTGGCTTAACATGGCAATGGAATCATCCCTTTCGACATTCCAAGAGCTCAAACTTAGATTTTGGTATCACCCAAACTATCCCACAACAATGCAAAAATAAATGACCAAATATTTGTTGTAAAGAGCAATGGAGTGGCAAATGATAAATTGATTCCCCACTCTGTTTACACATACAACACCAATTAACCATCAATAAGTGTGGTGTGGACACCACATGATGCCACATCTGTGGAGATTATCTTTATCATTTATGTTATCTTTATTTGGGTTTATCTTTAGTATTGGATTAGTATTTGAGATTGTTAGGATTATCGTATTAGTATTTGAGATTGTTTACGATTTGTTTAGGAGAGTTTATCTTTATCATTATGATTCCTGGAAGCTGTATATAAAGCTCCAAATGGTTCCTTTTGTATTTTACAGACTATTATTATCATTATTGAGATTATTTGCATTGATTTGTTTGGTGGTGATTACAAACACCTTAGGTGGGAAGCCTAAGGTTTTACAGTAGGACTAATCTAGGTGGAACCTAGGTTGTCCTACATCAACTTGGTATCAGAGCCTAACCCGATCTCCCCTTTCAGCAACCAAAATCACAACTGACAACCCACAGCCACACTCACCGTCAGAAAACAACTCAACCACCAAACATGCCATTACTCAAATACTTACCCCACGAGATTTGCAAACCAACACAACCTAATTTCTTACCTCACGAGATCTGCAAACCAGAGCCAGAACCAGCCCGAACCATATACCCCCTTTAGCCACACGAATTCTTCATCCCAAAACCAACAGAGAAACCCACTACTCCCTCCAAACCCGTAACCCCCATTCGTGCCCGACTTTAGGACCACCACCAAAAAAAAAAAAAAAAAAAATTCAAATTCACAACTTCAATCCACGAGATCAGAGACAGAGACAGAAGAGAGTTGAGAGCCAACACCAAACCACTGATCCCCCCAGCGGAATGACGACATCACACAACCCGCTGCCAAAATCATCACCAACAGCCGCCGCCGACACGCCGTCACCATCGCTCCCACGATTTGACTCACCAACTCCGATCCCTACCATCGCGCACCACCGATAGTGAACGTCGATGAGACACGCTACCTCTTCGCCGATGACTCTTGCGAGCGCCGATTCCTTCTCTTTTTAGTTTTCCTCTGCTTCTCGTTTCTTTAGCTTCCGTGTGTAATGTTTCAGTTTGACGTGCTACTATTTGGCACTAGTAGGTTTTAGTTTTATATTTTGGTCTTTCTTTATTGTATTTCAAAAAAAAAAGGTCAAGTCAGGTCCACGAAGCAGGCAGAATTCTTAGGAAGGCTCCACGTTCACTACATGTGAGGAACCACAAGCCCACTTTCACCATTGTTAGTAGTGTGACCCACTGTCCAGTGAAGCCCAGGTTGTTAAGTCAGCCCATCCAAGGTGTGAACTTTCCTATCTTAATGAATTGAAATGTACTTTCAAATTTAATATCTATATGTCTACTATGTGCCTCAACTTTATCTCAGTCACATGCTACTGCCTTTGTCCTTTGTTTTGCTTAAACTTCCACATGACTTTGTTATCTTAGCTGCTGGTTTATTTTCTTTCAGCATTTTATTTTAGCCAAAAAAAAAAAAAACAAAAACAAAAAAAAACCCTAAAAAAAAAAAAAATCCTTTAAAGTAATTACTTCTCAGTATTAGTGGTTGAACTAGCCCAATCACATTGTCATAATTAGGTCCTTTTAATTTAATTCTTGTTGAAGCTAGTACTGTTTGAATGCAGCAAACTGTGGAATTCATGACTTCTCTTCACATATAATTTAACTTGAGTATTATCCTTACTATTCACTTGCTAGAATTAGTTTGTTGATCTCTTTGCATGCATTTGTGTAGTAGTCGTCTAGTAACTAGTTCTGAAGAACAGTCTAATTCCAAATCAGAGTCTAGTTTGAATCCCAGTCTAGTCCACAATCCTGCCTAAACATGGATCCTCCTCCCCAAGATGAATTAAGACAAGCCATAGCAGAGCTTACTGCCCGTCTAGGACACTTAGAGGCTAGGTATGACGGGGAAAATGCACATAATGGAAGAAACAATAATAGGCATGGCCCTCACCCTAGGCAAAACCATAGAGATAATGAAGACAACTCCGCTAAGCATATCAAAGTAGAGGCCCCTACCTTCGGTGGTGTTAGGAACCCTCAGGTTTACAATGATTGGGTGCAAGAGATGGAGCATTTTTTTGAGTGGTATGACCTGTCTGAGGATAGAAAGGTTAGGTTTGCCAAAATGAAACTCGTAGAAAGAGCAAAACTCCATTGGGATAGTGTTGTCAACCACCTCCATAGGACCCGCCAACCACCCATAACTCTTTGGGAAGAAATGAAGGCCAAGCTCAATGAAAAGTACTTCCTAGTCTCTCTTCAAGGAAACTTGTTGGATCAATGGCATGATTTGAGTTAAGACAATAGGTCTGCTACTGAGTACGTAGAACAATTTGAAGAGTACAGGATACGTAGCAATGCAGCTGAGGATGAGCCAACTACCTTGAGTAGATTTAGGAAAGGTCTCAATTATGATCTTCAAAGAGAATTGGTAGCTCGACAGATCTCAACTCTTGATGATGCTTATACCTTAGTGCAAGATTTAGAGTTGATCCCTAGGCCCCAAGGTGGAAGGAGATTTGACAATCGCATGTTGCCTCGCAACAATTTTGATGGTCCCCAAGGTAGATACCTCCAAGGTACCCAAAATAGGCCTTATCTCAACAACAGACCCTTACACATAGAAGAAAATCCTCAGGGTAGATACCAACAAGGTTCTCAAACTAAACCCAATCCGAACAATAGGCCCTTACGCCCAGAAGACAAAGGGAAGCGTGTGGTTAGAGAGACATTTAGGCCAAATTCTAGAATCCAGTGCTTTAAGTGTCAAGGCTTTGGTCATATGGCTGCCCAATGTCCTAATAAGACTTTGTTGATTGAAGAATTGGATGGAGAGAAAGAGGTAGAAGAAGTAGTCTATGAGCCTAACATTGAAGACATTGTAGAAATAGGAGAGGATGATCCCACCCAATTAGCTTGCATTAGAGCCCTACCATCTTTTGATAACCTCAATGAAGGTAGTCTTGATACTCCTGTAATGAGTGTTGTTAGGTGTGCTCTAGCACAGTTCGAAGAAAGTGATGATTGGAAAAGAAATACTATCTTCCAAACCTTTATTAAGTGTGGAACCACAAATTGGAAGGTTATCATTGACAGTGGAAGTTGCATTAATGTAGTTTCTTCTAAACTTGTCTCCCTCCTAGGTTTGAAGTTAGTTGCCCATCCTAAGCCCTATAAGGTTTCTTGGGTAGATGATTCATCTATCACCATCAAGGATAGGTGTCTTGTTCCTATTCATATCCTCTCATACAAGGCTCAGATTTCATGTGATGTGATTCCAATGGATGTAGGACACATAATTTTAGGACGACCATGGCTCTATGATTTAGAAGTCACTCTTTATGGTCACTCGAACTCTTATTCCTTCATGCACAATGGACAAAGGATTAAGCTTAACCCAGTCAAAACTAAGTTTGTTAGTGCAAGTAAGGCTAAAGAAGAGCCCAAAAAGCAAAGTATGAACCTCATTAGTCCAAAAGAACTTGAAAGGGCTGTCAATCAAGACTCCATCATCTTTGCTTTGGTTGTTAAGGAAATTGCACTAGATAACTTTGAAGAACCAAGAAAAGAAGTACGGTCAGTGCTTCAAGAGTTCCAAGATGTTTTTCCTAAGGAGCTCCCAAATCAATTGCCTCCTATGCGTGATATTCAACATGCCATAGATCTTGTCCCGGGAGCAGCACTCCCAAATTTGCCCCACTATAGAATGAGCCCTCCTCAACATGATGAGATGGTTAGACAAGTGGATGAGCTCTTGCACAAAGGATTTGTGCATGAAAGCTTAAGCCCATGTGCAGTCCCTGTGCTCTTGACCCCAAAGAAAGATGGATCCTGGAAAATATGCGTGGATAGTCGCGCAATCAATAAGATTACTATGAAGTATCGTTTTCCTATCCCTAGGTTAGATAATATGTTTGATATGATGTTAGAAGCCACAATCTTTTCAAAGATTGATTTGAAAAGTGGGTACCACCAAATTAGGATCCGCCCAGGTGATGAATGGAAGACTGCTTTTAAGACAAAGGATAGTCTATATGAGTGGCTTGTGATGCCCTTTGGTTTATCAAATGCTCCTAGTACTTTTATGAGAATGATGACACAAGTACTAAGGCCTTTCATGGGCAAATTTGTGGTAGTGTACTTTGATGAGATCCTCATTTATAGTAACTCAAAAGAGCAACAATTGGACCATCTTAAACAAGTTTGTTCCACTTTGAGGAGAGAAAACTTGTATGCCAACCTAAAGAAATGCTCTTTCTTCACTAATAGTGTCATTTTCTTAGGTTTTGTGGTTTCATCTAAAGGAGTTTCTGCTGACCCACAAAAGGTCAAGGCCATAGTGGATTGGCCCAAACCCAAGAACATTCATAAGGTTCGCAGTTTTCATGAGCTTGCAACTTTCTATCGCCACTTCATACGTGGATTTAGTACAATCATGGCACCAATCATTGATTGTATGAAGCAAGGCGAATTCCAATGATCAAATGTTGCCAGTAAAGCATTTCAAGAAATCAAGAAGAAGATGACAGAAGCACCGGTGATGCGCCTACCAGACTTTGATAAGGTCTTTGAAGTGGAATGTGATGCGTTTGGTGTAGGCATAGGAGGAGTTCTTAGCCAAGATTGTCACCCTATAGCTTACTTTAGTGAGAAATTAAATGAGGCTAAGAAGAAGTATTCAACATATGACAAAGAACTCTATTTTGTGGTACAAGCTTTAAGATATTGGAGCCATTATTTGACACCCCATGAGTTTGTCATTTATTCGGATCATGATGCTATCTGCCACATCAATTCCCAAAAGAAATTAAATGCTCGACATGTCCCTTAGGTTGAGTTTTTGCAAAGATTCTCTTTTGTTTTGAGACATAAATCTGGTGTTGAGAATAAGGTAGCTGACGCTTTAAGTCGCCGAGTCACCTTACTTTCTGTGATGAGCACAAAAGTCATAGGGTTTGAGAAGTTGCAAAAGGAGTATGAATTTTGCCCAAATTTTGGAGAAGTGTACACTACACTTAAGACTGAGCATCTTCAGGCTGTTGATGATTTTATCCTCCGAGATGGCTACTTGTTTAAAGCCAATAAGCTTTGTATCCCCCGCACATCAGTTAGAGACTTTTTGGTTTGGGAAGTGCATGCGGGAGGACTTTCAGGACATTTTGGACGTGATAAGACAATTGAAGAGGTAGAGAGGTAGTTCTATTGGCCAAGTCTTAAGAGGGATGTTGCCAAGATAATTGGTCAATGTCATCAATGTCAACTGGCTAAGCATTGCAAGCAAAATACTAGCCTTTACACTCCTTTACCAGTTCCATACCGTCCTTGGGAGGATATTAGCATGGACTTTATACTAGGTCTTCCCCGTACCCTTAGGAAGTTCGATTCCATCATTGTAGTGGTAGACCAGTTCTCTAAGATGGCTCACTTTCTTCCATTCTCTAAGACTTCTAATGCATCCAAGGTAGCCAAGATTTTCTTTGATGAGATTGTTAAGTTGTATGGGTTGCCTAAATCAATTGTTTCAGATAGGGATGTTAAATTCATGAGCTATTTTTGGAAGACCCTTTGGCACATGATGGGAACAAAGTTGAAATTCTCCACAACATACCATCCTCAAACTGATGGTCAAACTGAGGTTGTCAATAGGAGTTTAGGAAATCTTTTAAGGTGTCTCATAGGTGAAAATGGTTAGACTTGGGAATCTATACTTCCTGTAGCCCAATTTGCTTACAATAACTCAGTCAATAGGTCCATAGGTATGAGCCCATTTGAAGTTGTTCATGGTTATACACCAAGGAGACCTTTAGACCTTCTCCCAATGTCCTCACATGATAGGGTTTTTGTGTCTGCAGTAGAGTTTGCTAGTCACATGCATGAGTTGCATAAAGAGATCAGCAAATGAATTCTTGCTAGTTGCAAACAGACTCAACTATTAGAGGCTTTGAAGTTATTAGATGCCAAGGAAGGGGAGTTTGGCCTCTCTGATGCTGAGACATGTGAGAGAGTTGCGGTGAGATCTGAAGTTGAGAAACTTCTCTCCTTGGAGGAAATTTCTTGGAGACAGAAATCAAGGATGCTATGGATTGAGGAAGGAGATAATAATACTAAATTCTTCCATAAGGTGGCTAATTCCCGTAGAAGGTTTAATCATCTTAGTTTTTTGGAGGTGGATGGGGTGATTTATGAGGAGGAATCCGAGGTGGTTGCCCAAGTAGTAAACTTTTATAAAAATTTGTATCAAGAGACAGAGGAGTGGAGGCCTTTTGTGGAAGATTTGGAGTTTGATCAGATAGATGGGTCGGAGAGGGGTTGGCTTGAAAGGAGATTTGAAAAGGAGGAGATTCTTCTAGCTGTTAATGAGTTGGCTGGAGATAAAGCTCCAGGTCCAGATGGCTTTTCTATAGCTTTTTTCCATCATTGTTGGAGAGTGGTGGAAAGTGATGTTCTAGCAATTTTTGAGGAGTTCTATCATCATAGTAAGTTTGAGAAATCTTTGAACGCTACCTTTTTAGCCCTTATTCCTAAGAAGAATGATACTTCTAATATTCGAGATTTCAGGCCTATTAGCTTGGTGGGGAGCTTGTACAAGATCTTGTCTAAGGTTTTGGCTAATCGTTTGAAACGGGTTTTAGATCAATTGATTTCTGAGTCTCAGAATAGTTTTGTGGGAGGTAGACAGATTCTTGACTCAGTTCTTATTGCCAATGAGTGTGTTGACAGTCGAGTAAAGAGTAAGATCCCGGGGGTGATTTGTAAGCTAGACATTGAGAAAGCTTACGATCATGTGAATTGGGAGGCCCTTCTAGATCTTTTGAAGAGAATGGGCTTTGGGGAGAAGTGGTGTAGATGGATTCGCACTTGTATTTCTACTGTCCAGTTTTCTATTTTGATTAATGGGACTCCAGCTGATTTTTTTGGGAGTTCGAGAGGATTGAGACAAGGAGACCCACTTTCTCCAATGTTGTTTTTGGTCATGATGGAGGTCTTAAGCAGGATGTTGAAAAAAGTTGAAGGTGCTGGCTTGATCAGGGGTTTTAAGGCTGTTGGGAGACGGGGTGAAGGGGAATGTGTCTCGCATCTTCTATTTGCGGATGATACTATCCTGTTCTGTGATGCGGAAATAGAGCAGATCCTTCATGTGCGGATGCTTCTCCTTTGTTTTCAGGCTGTGACAGGTTTGAAGGTTAATGCCTTGAAGAGTGAGATGGTTCCAATAGGGGAGGTTAATAATGTTCACACCTTGGCAGAGATTCTTGGTTGTCGGATTGGGTCTTTGCCTATGACCTATCTTGGTATGCCGTTGGGGGCTTCCCATAAGTCCCCTTCTATTTGGAATCCTATCTTGGAGAAAATTAATAGGAAGTTGGCCGGGTGGAAGAAGTTGTATTTGTCAAAAGGAGGTAGACTAACGCTTCTTAAGAGTACGCTCTCTAGTCTTCCTACTTACTATTTATCTCTTTTTACTATCCCCTCGCATGTGGCTAATAAGATTGAGAAGATCCAGAGGGACTTCACGTGGGGGGATTCAAAGATTCATTTGGTGGGGTGGGATAAGGTGTGTGCTCCTAAGGCTAATGGAGGTTTGGGGATAAGGAAGTTAACTACTTTTAATAGAGCCTTATTAGGAAAATGGTTATGGCGGTTTGGGGTTGAGGAGACTCGTCTTTGGAGGAGGGTCGTAGCTTCGAAGTTTGGGGAAGAGTGGGGGGGGTGGTCTTCTAAGCTAGGTAGGGGTGTTCATGGATGTGGTTTATGGAGAAGTATCTGAAAAGGTTGGGAGGTTTTTAGCAAATATATCCGGTTTGAGGTAGGGGAGGGGAATAGAGTGAAGTTTTGGACAGATCAGTGGTGTGGGGACTTACCACTCCACCTATCCTTCCCGGTAGTGTATGGGATTGCCACTAATAGAGAGGCTTCTATGGCCTCGTCTCTCGAACGGTTGGGGACCAAGGCACGAAGAAGCTGGAAGGTTCTTTTACTTAGGGATCCTAATGATTGGGAGATGGGAGATGTGGATGATTTCCTTCACACCTTGGCTTCTAGCTTACCTCAATCTGAACAAGGTGACCGTATGATATGGAAATTGTCGAAGAAAGGAGATTTTAACATACGCTCGTTCTACGATAGGCTTCGAAGCCCCTTGCCTATTATCTTTCCTTGGAAAGGTATTTGGAAGGTTAAGGCTCCTACGCGCGTCTCTTTCTTTGTTTGGACTGCAACTTGGGAGAAGATTCTTACAGGAGACATTCTGCGTAGTAGAGGCTTTGATTTTGTTGACTGGTGCGTTATGTGTCGTTGTAATGGGGAGACGGTGAATCATTTGCTTCTCCATTGTGAAAAAGCTTATCAGTTGTGGAGCTTGGTGTTTAGATCCTTTGGGATTTCTTGGGTCTTGCCTAGATCGGTTGCAGATATGCTTTTCAGTTAGTGGAATTGGTTTGGAAAGCACTCCTCTAGCATTTGGAATTTAGCTCCGATGTGCCTTATGTGGTGTATTTGGAGGGAGTGAAATTGGCAGACTTTTGAGGACATGGACAAATCCAATGACCAATTGCTTGCTTATTTTTGTGGTTCTCTTTGATTGGTCTAGGGCTTGGGGACTCACCTCTAGTGACTCTCTCCCTTTGTTCCTTAGTTCTCTTCTTTGTAATTAGCTCTTTGTTGTTTTCCGTTTGTTTTCTAGTCTTTTTCTTCTTCTTTTTGTTTCTTTCTCTGTACTCTTTGCCCTACCTTAGTTTTCATGGGGTAGTTTCTTGAATATACATCTTTCTTATTTATCAAAAAAAAAAATGAATTCTTGCTAGTAATCTTAAGTATAAGACTTAGGCTGATTTACATTGACGTCATTTAGACTTTGATGTAGGAGATTATGTTATGATTCGTATCAGGCCTGAACGGTATCCTTCAGGAACCGTTAAGAAATTGCAGGCCCGCAGTGCTGGCCCATTCAAGGTATTAAAGAAACTTGGACCTAATGCTTATGTGATTGATATACCTTCAGATTACGGTATTAGTTCTACTTTTAATATTGTTGATTTACTTGCTTTTAAAGGTCCAGCAGTTATTCCCTATGACCCTTTTGATGATCCTCTCTCTTCTTCTTTGGCTAACCCTGTCCCTAGCCCTACACCATCTTGTTTCCAAAAGGCACATAAAGATATTATTGATGTTATTTTGGATGAGCAGTCTCTTTTCACTAGGGATGGAATAGTTCAGCGCTTCTTGGTTCGCTGGCAAGGACGGCCTGATTTTGACTGTACATGGATCACCAGAGAGGAGTTGCAGCAGCTTGATCCCACTCTTTTGGAGGCTTACTTGGATACACTTGCTACCACCTCATCTCTACCTCCTATCACCCGCACATATGAGCGTCGACAGAGGCGCCATGCTGATCCAATAAGCTTGTGGCTTGATGGAGTTTATTCTGATGTTACTTGATCCTTATGAGCTTTACTTGATGGGGTCGAGTTTCTCCCACCCCAAGGGAGTTGGTGCGGACACCACATGATGGCACATCTGTGGAGATTATCTTTATCATTTATGTTATCTTTATTTGGGTTTATCTTTAGTATTGGATTAGTATTTGATATTGTTAGGATTATCGTATTAGTATTTGAGATTGTTTACGATTTGTTTAAGAGAGTTTATCTTTATCATTATGATTCCTGGAAGTTGTATTTAAAGCTCCAAATGGTTCCTTTTGTATTTTACAGACTATTATTATCATTATTGAGATTATTTGCATTGATTTGTTTGGTGGTGATTCCAAACACCTTAGGTGGGAAGCCTAAGGTTTTACAGTAGGACTAATCTAGGTGGGAAGCCTAGGTTGTCCTACATCAAAGTGCCTCTTACGGAGATTATCAATTGTCAAAATTTTCCCTACAACTCCAGTCTACCAAAAAAAAAACACCCTCTGCCTTTCAAGGGACCCTAGCGCCCCAAATCCTCTTCCTTGGAAAAGAGTGGCACGTGAAACCCCCAAGGGCATTATAATAGGAATGAACCTCAAATATCCAACTCTTTTTTGGCAGCCACAAAACTCAAATCTCCACCATGAGATGAAGGCAAGTGTTTATAGAAGGATTCCAATGCCTAACCTCACCCTCAGATGGGTTGGCTAGATAAGAGGTTACTGAAGCTTCCCTATCAATAGCTAAGGCATACAAATCTGGGAACAAATCTTTAATCCACTCTAGATATTTGTCCAAAACCTCACTCTAGATCCTTCTCGTCCATCAAATTTTAAGTAGTTGATGGAATCCCATTTCCCCACTCATACTTTTCCACAAAATAACACCATAAGGTCCCTTAATCTGCTTCGTTGTCCATTGATCCCATTCTGCTCCATATTTCACCTAAATGACCCCTCTCCAATGATGATTCTGTTCCACTATGAAACTCCAAAGTTACTTTCTTAATAGAGCCTGATTAAAAGAACCAATTTTTTGAATACCCAAACCACCCTCCTGGGGTTTGGGTATTTGTAAACCACCCTCATGGAGTTGATTTTGTGATGAAGGACCATGATAGAAACATAAGCTTCCACAATGAAAACAAGTTACAAATATCCAAGGCAAAGCATTTAATGCAAGCATATTCATATGGCTGAGTATGCGATCAAATATTTTAGGCATGTTTTTAACTGATTTAGAAGTTGGTTAGACATGTGGAATACAAGTACTAGATATAGTTAGGGATTATTTTAACATGCGACTAATTCAACTAGATGTGCTTAGGAGTAGTTAGTTAGTTATGCTGACATGTTGTCATCATAACTAACTCTTAGTTGTCTAAAGAGCCCTGCTAATTGCTATGCCATTGTAAAGATAACTTTAGATAATTAAATACAGAAATTAGGCTTTACAACTTGTGTTTTAGGTTGAGAAATACCTCCCCACCCACCAATTATTGAAATTCTGTCTTCGTTTGCCTGCAACTTTGATGTTTCTGCATCAATATCAACATTCATAAAACCTTCATTGCAGCAATTGTAAAACATATAAAATATTATCATGTTATGAATCAATCAACAACATCTTCCTCCACAAGATCATCTTAACTAATCTACATTATTGAAAAGAATACACACCTCCATTTGCTCTTGTAGCTTTGCTTGAACTAGACTTTTTTAACAATCGTCTATATCCTTTTTCTTTCTTTTGTTCTCCTTTGAATATTGAATCTTTGCCATTCTCCACTAATCTTTTGGGAGAACCTGCTTAGATAAATAAAAAAAACTATTAATTATCAAAATATAATCCAACTCAAGTTTGAAAGGAAAAAAAAAAAAGACTGTGTAGTATATATCCGTGGGGAAATTTAATGTATTTGGGCAGCATAAATACATTGTTAACCCTTAGTTTTATAGTGGAATTCTTAGCCACTCACTCCCGATGATGTAGGCACACTACCAAACCACATAAATCTCTATGCTGATTGTGCTCTCTTTTCTCTGTGTTTCCACTAACAATGATATTGCTTAGATCAGAAATTTCAACATACAGTCTAGTCTTTTTCCAAAAATAAGGCATATAATCAGTGTGTAACAGGCTCAAGCAATTCCTTCCAAAGGCATAACTTCACCATTAACGAGAGAATACAAAAGATAGATAGGAAGACTTACCTTTACTAGAATCAGAATTGCAGCTCTAATTAAGAAATCACCACCGTGGAAATTATCAGGACCTTTCAGCTACCAAGCGTTGACTTCAAAGAAAAGAAAAAGTGACCTCCTGAATTTTATTTTACTTCTATAATCCCAAAGAAAATAAAATCAGAATTGAAACCCAAGATTGTAATCAAGTCAAGCACTTCCTTCCAAAAGCACAAGCATCACCATTAATGAGATAATAGAAGTACAGATGGATTGGAGGACTAACCTTTCATAGAATCAGTATAGCAGCTCGAAGCAACCATCCACATGAAGATCAGAGTTCTTGAACTTTTGGGTCGCAGTACCTAGCATTAACTTCAAACAAAAGAAAAAGTGAGCAGTGAGCTTCTTTTGGAAATGGAAACTAAAGCGGGTGCTTGAATTTATAATTACGGATCAGATCAATCCGGTAATCTAGGCTTTTTTTCCCCCAAATATTCAGTTTTGCAAAAAAAATTATTGAAAGGCCTATATTCGAAGTTATTTTATTATGCAGCCTCTGCCTAGAATTTGAGTTTTCGAGTTTAGCAAACTCGAATTCCAAAAAGGGTTACATAACAAAATAACTTTAGAAAGAGAATTTTCAGTAATTTTTTTTTTTTGCAAAAACTGAATATTTGGCAAAAAATGTTGGTAATCTAATCTAAAATGAGTAAAATCATATCATTTACAGTTGTTTGGTAAAGTAGCATTTTCTTTTTAAACAACGCTCTCCACCATAAGAACCTGCTACACTCTTCTTTTGGTTACCTTGTTAGAAAAACTTTATTTTCTGCTAGCTCTTTACAGAGCTTAACTTTCTCTCATACTTTTCAGCAAGGCAATGCATTAGCTCATGCCTTAGCCAAGAAAGTGAGACTTGCTTTTCTTGTATTAGTTTGAATGAAGTCTGTTTCTCCTGATCTCCATGATTTTTTTTGTTATAGATCTTATTGCTATGAAAATAAAAGGCAGTTGTGTTTTTCTGCTCCCCAAAAAAAAAAAAAAAAAAAAAAAAAAAATCTTTTTCAAAGAATTGAATATCTTAACTAATTGTCCAGAGTATTAGACAAAGTTTAGATGCAAAACTTAGATATACTCCCTTTTCTCTTGATTTTTTTTGATACATACATAAGAATTTTTTTCTAAGCATGACACCTAGCATTTCCTTGCATCACGCCTCATAGAAGATTATATCACACAATCCTCAAATTTAGTTTCATAACTTTTGAAAGTTATTCTCCTCTTTTGATTAGAAAACATTACATCCATATAAATAGATGATTAATACTTATTCCTAATTTGTAATAGAACTGGGACTTCTTCAAACCTTAATAAGAGTTATTTGTTTTTTTTTTTTTTAATAATAATTAGAAAAGAAAAGGGAGGGTACATACAAATCAATCACAAAGACAAATCTACAAAATTAACGAAATACAACAAGGGGGTGGTACCTAGGGCAGTCATCTAATCATACAAGGACTTAAAAAAAAAAAAAAAAAAAAAAAAACCTATTTGAATACAAAATTAGATTACTCAGCACCATAAAAAAATCCTCATGTTCACTTCACGCCAAAGATTTGACATAACAGTTGTGGCTTGCTATGGCAATGGAATCATCCTTGCCAACCTTCCAAGATCTCAATCACAGATTTTGGCATCTCCCAAACTGTCCCAAACAATGCAAAAACAAATGACCAAATATTTGTTGTAAAAAAGAAATGGAACGGAAAATGATTAATTGATTCCCCACTCCTTTTACATGGACAACATTAATCAACTTATCAATAAGTGCTGCTTATGGAGAATATCAATCAACAAATTTTTTCCTAAAACTGTAGTCCACACAAAACACAGGCTACCTTTCGAGGGACCCTAGCACCCTAAATCCTCTTCCATGGAAAAGAGTGGAATGTGAAACCCCTAAAGGCATTATAATAGGAACAAACCTTAAATATCCCACTCTTTGTGGGTATCCATAAAACTCCATCTCCACTAAGAGATGAAGGCAAGCGCTTATAGATCAACTAAAAAAAAATTTATCATTGATTCTAGTTCTCAATCTTGAAAAGGCTGAACAAATGGAGGATTCCAATGCCTAACCTCACCCTTGGATGGGTTGACTAGGTAAGAAGCTACTGAAGCTTCCCTGTCAACAACTAAGGCATACAAATCTAGGAAAAAAATTTTAACCCGTTCTAGATATTTGTCGAAAACCTCACTCTAGATCCTTCTTGTACATCAAATTTAAGAAGTTGAAGGAATCTCATCCCCCACTTATACTCTTCCAAAAACTAACACCATAAGGTCCCTTAATCTGCTTCATTGTCCATCCTCCCCGTTCTTCTCCATATTTCACCAAAATGACTCTTCTCCAAAGATGATTATTTTCCACTACAAAACTCCAAAGCTACTTTTCTGATAGGACTTGATTAAAAGAACTAAGTTTTTGAATGCCCAAACCACCCTCGTGGGGTTTTGGTATTTGTAACTCGTTTAGGTGAAATATGGACAACAAACCACCCAAATAGGGTTGATTTTGTGATGAAGGACCATGTTAACAACCATAAGCTCCCACAAACAAGTTACATACATCTGATGCAAAGCATTTGAAGTAAGAAAATTCATATGGCTGAGTAATGTCTTGAGGAAGCCAAGTGAACAAGTTCCAACTCCTATCTTTATGACATGTAATCAAACAATTAGGCATATTCTTAATTGATTTATAAGTTGGTTAGTGGACTGAATGTCGTGTTAGATATAGTTTGTGATTATTTTAACATGTTACTAATTCAATTACACACTTTTTTTTTTATAAGTAAGAAGAGAATATTATTAATAAAAGAAAAGCAAGAAAAATACAAGGAGTTCACGATAGTGAACAAAGGAAAAAGGAACATAAAGACAGAAGCAACCCATAATCTATTCTAATAGACGAAAGAAAATCCATAAGGGTAGAACAATCCGAGAAACCCCAACAATGAGACCAATCAAAGAGGGTCTGTTGGCAAAGCTCTAATAACTGAACCACAGTTTTCCCCTCATCCTCAAAAGACCGCCGATTCCGTTCGGTCCAAATGGTCCACAATAAATAGCCTAGAACCAAATTCCAAATATTAGAACTATGCTTCCCAAGCCAATTATACCAACAAAATAATAAGTCCACAACTGAACCTGGCATGATCCAATCGATCCCAAACAGCCGAAGCATATACATCCACAAAGAATGAGCTATCGGACAAAAAAGAAACAGGTGATCCACAAATTTCGCATTACAACAGCACATACAAACAACGTTTCGCCAAAAGGCAACCACGAAGATTAAGGTTATCCAAGGTAATAATCTGACCATGAGCTACTGTCCACGTGAAAAAAGCCACTCTTTTAGGAACCTTAGCTTTCCAAATGCCCTTCCAAGGGAAAGTGGAAGGAGCTGCATTTCAAATCTTATGATAAAAAGACCGAATATCGAATTTCCCACTTCCATTAAGATCCCAACAAAGCCTGTCACACCCTCCACCCCTAGGAATTCAGGTTTGGATGAAATGAAGTAGGGAGTAGGAAGTCGCTAACTCCCAATCATTGAATTCCCTATAAAATTTTAAACTCTACACTCTGTCATTATCACCCACTAGAGGGCTTAACACTTCAGAAATACAAGCCTCCTTGTTAGCTGAGCACAAAATTACTGAGGATAAAGAATTTTAAGAGAAACACCCCTAGTCCACTTATCATGCCAAAAAAGAATACGAGAACCATCCCCCACCACAAAAGAGAAATGCTTAGCAAAAGTATCCCACCCTTCACTAATACTCCGCCATAACCCACAACCATGAGCCCTTCTACTAGCTCTAGTGCACCAACCCCCTTTTCCCTCCTCAATTACACACTTGCTTAGGTGTAGTTAGATAGTTATGATGTTGTCATCATTAATTAGTCTTTGTGTCATTGTAAAGATAGCTATTGATAATTGAATGAAGAAATTAGTCTTTGTAAATTGTGTTTTGGGTTGAGAAATACCTCCCCACCACCCGCCACTCATAGAATTTCTGACTTCCTTTGTGTGCAACTTTAATGGTTCTGCATCAATATTAACATTCATAAGCAACTGTAAGACATTTGGATAATGCTTCAGAAAGAAATAAATAAAATAAAACATGTATACTATCATGCTATGAATCAACAACATTTTCCTCCACAAGGGCATTATAACTAAGTAGTTTTGAATCTACAATATCAAGGAGAATACACACCTCCATTTGTTCTTGTAGCTTTACTTGAACTAGACTTCTTTAACAATTGTCTATATCCTTTTTTCTTCCTTTCGTTCTCCTCTGATATTAAATAGTTGCCATTCTCCACTAACCTTTAGGGAGAACCTGCTTAGATAAATAAAAACTATTAATTTATCAAAATATAACCCAAATCAAGTTTGGGGGGAAAAAAACAGACAAAAAAAGACCTCGTTTTCTAAATCAATTGGGAAATTCAGCGTATTGGGCTAGGGTTTGTTCAGGCCATATAACTATGTTGAAAACTCTTATTTTTATATAGTGGAATTTAGAAAGTATAGACACGAACACGGACACGGGTAAGTCATGGCAACACAAGCAATTTCTGAAAAATTATAACATGACAGAGCAGATACACGGGTATGACACCAGTTCGGCAGACCAAATAAAGTCTGTGTCGTACCAGTGTGGCACCTGAAAGCACAGTACCAAAACATATAAATTATTCTACTCTCTTTTCTTTCCATTTCCACTAAAATTTCTTAGATCAGAAATCATCAATATACAGTCTAATCATTTTCCCAATCAAAAAGAAGCTACTTTAAATACTGTGCAACAAACTCAAGCACTTCCTTCCAAACTCCAAAGGGGTAACTTCACCATTAATGAGTACATACTATTACTACAGATGGATGAGAAGACTAATCTAACCATTTATGAGAGACTATTATACATGGATAAGAAGACTAACCTTTAATAGAAATAGCGATCTGGACCTCGCAGCAGTGAAGAAGATATTGAACTTCCAGCTCCCCCACAACCAAGCGTTGACTTGAAAGAAATGAAAAGGTGAGCAACCAAATTTAATTTTACTTATATAATCCCAAAGAAAATAAAATCAGAATTGAATTTCCCAAGTTTGTAATACAGCGTTAAGAAACCATTTCAGCTAGCTAACCTTAAATAGGAGTGGAGTCAGAACTGTACAGATAACAGATAGATAAGAAGACTAACCTTTAAGGCTTTAACAGAGTATTCAGTACAGCAGCTCGAAGTAACCACTCACAGGGAGATGGCGATTAACTAGCGTTGACCTCAAAGTAAAGATAAAGTGAGCAACCCAAATCTCATTTTATATTACTTACTCCAATGTATGGCTGCAACTAGCAATCATAATTGTGGATCGGGTCAATCCGGGAATGCCGTTTCAGTTGTCACGCACTTTTTTTCCAACCCTACCATTGCTTTTCTTCAATTCCCTCCTCTATAAATTATACTGTAATAATAAAATTAAAAAAATCATTTCCCTTTTTCGTTCTTCTTTTTTTTCTTTTTCTTTTTTCCTATTAATTTGCTATTACTTACTTTGCACATCTCTTTGCCATACTGTCCAAGCAAAAATTTAAAAAAAAAAAAAAAAAAATTCTCCCTCTTTTTTTTTTTTTTTTTTGGATTTTTAATCCATGTATATGCTTGTATGCATTATATCTTAGCACATTACAAAGTAACTATATATTCGGAGTCTTCTAACAAATTGCATAAATAAATAAATAAAAGTTAAACTTGAGCAAAAACTTTTTGGTGCATTTCTTTAAATATGAATAAGAGAACAAATATGCAAATAAATAATCACAAATAAATCTTTTTTAGTCAATAAAAAAATTAATAATACATATAATCTAAAATATATTATTCAAAGTTAAATAATCTTAAGGAACAAGTTAACTAATCTAATCTATATATCTATATATATATATATATATAGTAGGTGAAACAGAGAAAAACTTTTTGCGCCATGTGTCCTAAATTATTTATTCTTAAAGAGTATTATTTCTTAATTTTAGAATCAAATGTGGGACCACATCATAAATGTTCATCCAAGTGAGTTATAAAGTACAAAAATCAAAAAGTTTAGAATAAATGAATCGTAAAAAAAAAAAAAATGGTTCACAATAATTTTTTTAAAAAAATTGACAATTTACATTTTATACCTAATAATATCCTAACAAAATTTTTTTAAAGAGTTAACAAAATATAAAAATTACTATCAATAGTATTTAAATTATATATATATATATATAAAAATTATATTACGTATCTTATTATATATCTTTAAGTGTATCCGTGCATATGCATGAAATTACAAGTTAGTAATGTATAAAGGGTAGGCTTTTAATTTTTTATTGGGTATTTGAACTTCTAGGTTCAAAGGGTCTATTTTTATTTTTGAGCTTGAATTAGTTGTGAGATATGGGTTAGTTGGGGTGTTGGTTAATGGGCTTCTAGTAGTATCGTTACTCCTTAGGTTCAAAAGATTTAGTTGGGTTGGTGAAATTTTGGTGAATTGGGTTGTTGTATTAATTGGGCTTGGGCCTTATAAAGAGGAGGGATTGACTTTTGGTTAGGAATTAAACAAGGTAAATACGTCTCTGGTTCATAGGTATAAATATTTTTGAGGAAAATATAGATGACCCTAATTTATCAGGAAATTTATTTTTGTACTCGAGCAATGCTCTCCCTTATCACATGAGAGTTGGACCCCATGATGGGACCATGTATGATACCTATAGATCCCTAGGGACCGTTTGGATGGAGGAGTGGAAAAGTAGGAGAATGGAAAATTGTGGGAGAATGGAAAATATTTAGTTTTCCCTCTTATGTGTTTGGTTGGAGGGGTGGAAAAGTGGGAGGGTGGAAAACTCTTTTGTTTGGTTAGAGAGAAAAAGGGAAGGATGGAAAATGTAATTTATATAAATTAACTATTATACCCTTGTTACATAATATGTAAAAAATAGATTTATTTGTACTTATTAAATAATATAAAATTTACCACATCATATATATAAATTTATATTATTATTTTTATTATTATAATGTAAAAATTCCATGAATGTCATACGAAACCAAAAAATCAACAAGAAAATGAGGAGTATAATGAGGACAAGAAACAATAGATCGTGTTGAAAAATAATAAAGAAGAAGAAGGAAAAATAATAAAGAAGAAGAAGGAAAAAAAAAAGGAAAAAGGAAAGAGTGGAGAACCTGGACCATTGGACGGTGTGCTGAAGGTAAGATGAGAAGATGAGAAAAAGTGATAAGGATTTGTGGACAAAAGTCTTCAGGTGGGGTAGGGCATGAATGAGGGTAGGTGGGAGGGCATTATGCTAAAATAACAATAAGGCAGTTTTCTCTCATTGATTTTCCTCCCAATTTGGGAGGAAAAAATTTGTGGGCCCAGGAGAGAAAATTTTCTCTCCTAGGTTTTCCATTCTTCTTATTTTCTTCCCATTCCCAAACAGAGAAAAACTCAGTTTTCCACCCCATTTTCCTTCTTATATTTTCCATCCTTCCTAAATTCTACCCAATCAAACACAGTGTTAAGCTTATAGCATTCCCTTCATCCAAAGGACTATAATCACTTTTCAACCCCTAATTTAGGTTCCTCTTTCTATCAGTGCACTCCAATTCAAACCCTTGAAGGCTCCTCAATTGTATCGCCAATTGAAACTCCTCGTTATCAGCTTTTAACAATTTTCCATAGATCCCACACATAATGTCTTCCTTCATCATGACTTGGACCCAGCATTACTACCATTCTTTTGTTCATACCCATGGAGGCCACAACCATAACAAAAAAAAAAATCCCAATTTTTCACATTTAAAAGTTATCCTTGGATCTGGTTGACTTCCTTGATCAAGAGGGAATCTAGTGACCAAAAAGCATGCAATATCAAACTCAACTCGAACTTTCACATAACTTTTCCAAATGCTAAATCCTATACCTACAAGATCATTTTGCTTTTTAACAAACTAGTAGTCCCAATTTAATTATTGACTTTTTTAGCACGTTTAATTGTCTAAATGTTACATTTTTTCTTATTAAAAAAAAATTCACATTCTGCTATCATATGATGCATAAAAATTGCTGCCTTGTGTAATGGAATGTTTATGAATCATATCATCAGAATAAAAAACACTTTACATAAAATGGCCACCTTAGTAGCTTTTTTATTTTTTAGAAGAACCTCAGTAGCTTAGTGGCCATTTATATGTCATGTTAGTATTTCTTTTTTTCTTCTTCTTTTTCATTCTATTCAATCTCTCATTTTTCCCATTTTAATTTTGCTTTCCAATTCTTGGTAACCAAGTAGACAGCAAAATTAGAGAATAAAACCACTCGCAAAAATTGTCACCCATCCATCTAGTTGTACGTATGGGCACCTAGTTCTTCCTCTTTAACCAACAAGGTTGTTGTGACCACACTAGCAAAAATCTCTCTCTCTCTCTCTCTCTCTCTCTCTCTCTCAGCATTCACATCAGCTTAAATAGGTTTTTAGCTGAATTTAGTCTAAAAAACTCACTTTTTTTAGTTGAGCTAATCTATTATTTACAGATAATTACATCAATCTTAGTACTCTATCTCTATTATGTTTGAATATTATTTCTTTTTCCTTAAATATATATTTTTTAACGCATCATTTTCAATGTTTGAATAAAATATGATTTTTATTTGGTGTATTAAGTGGATAGTGCTCAATAAATGTACTGAGGACATTGTTTATTGTTAATATTTTTAGACAAAACAAGTTAGCGGCATTTTTTATGGAACTCAAGTTTTTGAAACTCGAGTTTTAAAATGTGGTAAACCACTAATTATTTCTCAAATAGTGATAAAACACTAATAATTTCAACCAGATATATTATTTGACCATTTTGCCCTTTGATCAATACCAAGGATTTTAGAAATTCTTGGAATTTTGGAGACTCTTGTTTATCATATGGATTTTGAAGGCATTGTGGAGACTCTAGTCAATCCATTACCAGAATGATATGAAGCTGCCAAAAAATGTGAGTGCCCCTGTGCAAGCTGCAATCAAACTAAAACACGTTATAGTTGGGTTGTTTTCAATGAAGGGCACGTTACCGCTTTGCTAATAACATGAAAATTGAAGCAGGGCTTTTCTAGCTTCTTCCTGTATCTATTGATATCTATTGATTTCGAAGGAATGGTGGAGATTTTGGTCAATCGTACTGCATCTGTTGATTTTAAAGGGATTGTGGAGACTCTATCGATCTATTATTATCTATTTATCAGTGCTAGGGTTGTGAATTACGCTTTTTAAGTGTAATTTTATGAACTCCAGAGGATACTTATTCCATGAAGTCTCAACTTTTTTTTTTTAATAGGAAACACTGTAGTTGTATTCATGAGTTAAGAAATAGTAGCTACATCAAATCTTGAGCATAGGCCTGCTCAATATGGCTCGGGCAGGATTCTACCCAAGCAATGTAACTAACTAATGACTTAGAATACTGAGCTAACATGTGAGCAGGGAGATTTCCCTGCCTTTTAGGGTGAGAGAAAAAACATGATCTGAACATGTGTGCTTGGTGATGGATGCCATCCACAATGAATTGGGTCGAAGAACTCAGCGTCGCTATCCCTTGAACTGCATTGAAGACTTCCAGCGCATCACACTCAAACACTGCATCTCGAATGCCTATGTCAAGTGCGAAGCGCATACCAATCTCCACGGCTTTGGCCTCCGTCTCAAGAGCACCAAGGGGACCCACCATGGGTCTGCTTAGTGCAGCGATCACATTCCCACTGCTGTCACGGATCATCACACTTAGCCCAACCCTCCTCTGGTTTGAGAACACGACCCCATCTGTATTAACCTTGTATTGTCCTTACAACGGTGGCGCCCATCGTACTGGTTCAAAGCTCGCAGCTGTTGACTTCCTCTGTCCCTCATTGGTCATCTGGTACTCATCCATTAAGCCAAGGGAGTTCTGCAGTGTGATTCTTCCAGGTTTACCCCTTCCATCGATTCGAATGACATTTCTCTCTTTCCAAATACCCCAGCATATAGATACAAACCATTCTGCCAGACCTGGTTGCATTTCCTCATGCCTTTAAAGCTTTTCAATAACATCCAAAAAGCTCCAGTTAGGCCCAATATCAAAAGGAAGAGAGAACTTACTTGTATTCCACATCTTTGGCTTGAGTACAAAACCAGAGAATGTGGAGCATGTTTTCCATCGGGTTCTCGCATAGTGCACAGCCACCTTCCACCACGATGTGCCTCTGCCGTAGAGCCTCTTTGGAAGCCAAAATGTCCCTAACAAGCTTCCAAGCAAAATGCTTGACTTTTTTAGGCAGGTTCATTCTCCATAGCCCCTTCCATACTTTCTTCCTCGCTGAGGGGTTCGAGCAGTCAACTTTGCCGCCATCTCTGTTCTCCTCATAGGCCAGTCTATATGCGCTTTGACTTTAAATTTTCCACTTGGTGTTTCCGCCCATATCATCCTGTCTTTGGGCCGATGCAAGCTTAATGGGATGCTTAAAATAGTAGTTGCATCCTCCTCTATGAAGCAGCTTCGAATCTGCTTTGCATTCCAAACCATGGATGCTCTGTTTATGAGGTCACAGACTAAAGTAACATTTGGAAAAGCATCTTCACTTGTAACAATACTGCATGAAATTGGCCTAGGGACCCATTTGTCGCACCAAACTCTCACACCCTCCCCCAAGCCAATTTGCCACCTCGTGCCTCTTTTCACCACCCCTTGAGCCGCCATTATGCTCCGCCAAGCATAGGAAGGGTGGCGGCCTAAGTTTTCCTCAATGAAGGAGCAGTGGGGAAAGTACTTCGCCTTAAAAACTAGGGCAAACAAAGAGGTGGAGTTAGTCTACAACCTCCACCCTTGCTTTGCCAAAAGCGCCAAATTAAATGATCGCAAATCTCTGAACCCCATGCCTCCCATTTCCTTTGGCATGCACAACTTGTCCCAGCTTAGCCAGGCTAGTTTTTTCTCATCTTTAACCTGACCCCACTAGAACTGCTGAATCATGCTAGTGAGTTCATCACATAATTTCTTGGGCAAGAGAAAGCAAGACACGGAATACGACGGTACGGCTTGTGCAACCGCCTTGATTAGTATTTCCTTACCAGCAGTCATCAAGAGTTTTTCCTTCTAACCCGACACTTTGTTTGCAACCCTCTGTTTTAAGTTGGCAAGAGTATTGTTTTTAGATCGACCTACCAGGGATGGTAGCTCGAGATAGGATTCATGAGGCCGAATCTCACTTGCAGCAAACATTGCCTTGATTGACTCCTTTAACTCATTAGTTGTGTTAGGACTGAAGAATAGGGAGGTTTTCGACTGATTTAACTATTGCCTGGATGATTGTTCATAAACCTACAACACCCTTAGTATTTCTGTGCACTCCTTCAACGTAGCCCTCCCAAAAATGAGGCTATCATTGGCGAAGAAGAGGTGTGACACTCTTGGGCCCCCACTCGAGGCAGCCACTCCTTTTAATCTTTCCCGTTGGATTGGACTGTGGAGTAAAGCAGACAAGCCCTCCACACAAATGTGAAAGAGATATGGAGAAAGTAGGTCGCCTTGTTGGAGCTCACGCGAATCCCAAAAATGAGGCTATCATTGGTGAAGAAGAGGTGTGACATTTTAGGGCCCCCACCCGAGGTAGCCACTCCTCTTAATCTTTGCCGTTGGATTGGACTATGGAGTAAAGCAGACAAGCCCTCCGCACAAATGAGAAAGAGATATGGAGAGAGTAGGTCGCCTTGTTGGAGCCCACACGAAGGATGTATTTCCCCATATGGACTGCCATTAATTCTCACTGCATAAGAGACCAATGACATGCACCTCATGTCTATTTGCACCCATTGCTCATGGAAGCCTAGTTTTAACATTATTTGCTTTAAGCACTCCCACTCAACCCGGTCGTAGGCTTTACTCATATCTAATTTCAATGTCATTTCCCCACTTTTGGCTATCCTTAGCTTGCCAATGTGATTCATCACTTCATGTGCCACTAAAACATCATCTGTAATTAACCTCTCTGCCACAAAAGCACTTTGGTTTTCACACACGATTTCCTACAACACTAACTTCATTCTGTTTACCACCACTTTTGAAGCCAATTTGTAAGCCACATTGCACAAGCTTATTGGTTGGTAATCCGTGACCCTTTTTGGATCTTTCATTTTTGGGATGAGCACAATATGAGTCTCATGAAACTTAGGCGGTGCTATACCGTGGCTAAGAAAATTCAATGTGGTACATATAACAGTAGTTCTAACAGTAGGCCAATAATGTTGATAAAATAAAGGGGACATACCGTCAGGACCCGAGGCCATCATGGGATGCATTTGCTTCAAGGCTTTCTTGACTTCCATTGCCTAAAACTCCCTGTTCAGTAAGGCGTTCATCCTGTTCGATACTTTTGTTTGAATGGCATCAATGAGCTCCCCCTCAATCCGAGGTTCAAAGGAGGTAAAGAGGTTATCAAAATACTGTACGAACTCACGGCCAATCTACTCCTCATCTTTTATCCACACGTTGTTGGAGTCCAACACCCTACTTATAGTGTTACACTGCAGGCGGTTAGATGCTTTGGTGTGAAAGAATGATGTATTCTTGTCCCCTGCTTTCAACTAACAATTCCTTGACCTCTGTAACCATATATCTTCCTCAATGACTAGTGCTTTGTTTAACTCTAATCTAGTCTCATGAAGATCATCCAAGACAGCGCCACCCATGTTCGAATTCTCCAATATTTGGAGCTTCTATTGCAATGTTGAGACTCTTCTACCTACATGGCCAAACACATTTTTGTTCCACGATGTCAATGTGGATTGGCATTCTTCTAAGTAGCTAGCAATTAGCCATTGAGAGCCCCTGTTTTCACCTCTTACCCAAGCTTCCTGTACCATCTCACTACACGCATCATCTCTGAGCCACATGGCTTCAAACCGAAAGAGTTTAGATCTCTTGAGCTTCTGCTTTGAGGAGTTGGTTGCCTTTAGGAGCAGTATACTATGATCGGACGTAGAGGAGGCAATGTGGAATAACTTAGTGCATGGGAACATCCCCACCCAATTGGTTGAGACTAGTGCACGATCTAGCCGTTCTAGTATCCACCCACGATTGCCCAACCTCTGCCGCCAGGTGAATGCCGAGCCCTTGTACCCTAAATCCCTAAGATTGCATTTATTAATCGCATCCCAGAATTGTTTCATCTGGCCCTCTGGTCTAGCATTGCCACCCTCCTTCTTACTTGCGAACATGAGTTCATTGTAATCCCCCATACACACCCAAGGTAAGTCGTTGCGAGTACTGAGCCTTGACAACAGAGCTCATGATTCACTACGTCTACTAATGTCGGGATGCCCGTAAAAACCGGTGAACCTTCATTTCCTTGCACCCTGATCCTCCGTTATAATAGCATCTATATGGTTGGTTAAGTATGTTTTCACCTCCATAGTTGTAGAACACCTCCATAGGAGGGCAAGTCCCGCCCCCCCCCCTCAACGAACACATGGTACCACTAGCCCCTGTTTTCTGTCCAACTTCCTTTGGATCCATTTCATCTCTGTAACATCATGTTTGGTCTCCATTAAGAAGACTAAGGTGGGATCTTCCTCCATCACTACTTTGTGGAGTGCTTTAACGGTGAGGGGGTTCCCAAGCCCCCTATAGTTCTAGCTTATCGCACTTATTGCTCCCGACAGTGCTAACCTGCAGCCACCGCCGATCCAGTCTCTTAAGGCATGAGTTTGCTAAAGGCCATGACATCCCTTTCTACCCTGGTCCTCTTCACATTCTCCACAATACCCGATATGTCTTCCAAGGGAGAACGAGTTCTACGCTTGCCACACTTCTCAGTATACTCTACCTGCATCATGGTACCCGTCTCCAACCATCGCTCTTCTCCATATCTATCACTCTACGCGAATTGTTTTCTTTTCTTTGCATGGCTAGGCCTACTCGTCCTTTCTTTAATGTTGCTTGGTTGGATTTTTTCGGTTTGAGCTTTGCTGAGCTGGACGGTGAAGTTGGGCACATAGTGAAAGGAGAAAGAGTTGAAAGTTTTACCTGGGCTTGATCAGCAGGCCCGTTAAGCGTCTGTGGCCTTGGAAGAGTCACCGTGTTGTTATTTAACTTTCCCTAGGGCTCACTGTGGCTAGATGAGTCTTCCTTCTTCACCTGCACATGAGGGGACTGAACATTTGTTCGTATCGCCTTGGTCATACTCATGCTCAGCTCTACATGAAGTCTCACCTTATTAAGCAATAACAGAGAAATCTCCAATATATATTTCTTAAAATCTTTACATTTCAATGTTAAATAAGTGGTTTAATTTTTGGTCACATCATTAATTATTTAAATAGTAGATATTATCAACGAATATTTAAATGTAAATGATGCAATAAATAGTAAATGGTTATGATTTTGACCTTTTTGATTGGGCAAATTTATTTTGTTTTTTCTTTTCTTATTATTATTTTTTTTTTCGCTTGTATGACATAACCCTCAATTTTTTCCCCTCTTTTTTTTTATGAACATCTAAATGAGTAATGGACATTTTAAATGTTTTTTTGGCGTACATTTTACTCATCAAATTAATGAAGACTTTAGTTTTCTTATTAAGAAGTAACGAAAACACAAGGAAAATATGCTAAACATGAAAAGTAAAAAAAAAAAAAAAAAGTTGCCTCTTTTCTAAATAGAAAATTAGTACAATTACTTTAAAGTTTTGGCATGGTGAATTAGTAGAATATCCATCCATAACTACATGGTGAAAGCTTTTTATTGCCATAGTTTAAATTGCTTTGGACATTGAAATTTTAAGCATGTCAGGCATCAGTCATTACCATTCATATTGATAAATGATATCTCGAAGGAATATTTTATAGAGACAAAAATTCCTATTATTTAGGATATTGTCATACCAAAGGTTTGTTTGTCTTTGTATTTGGTTTTTTTCAATTTTTTTTTTTTTTTTATAATTTTTTTCTTACAAGGCTTTTATCATTACCAAGCGGGTTAAATCAACAAAACTACATAGCATGGAATTGTTTATTTCCAATTGCTTATTTGCATAATATTTATCAAAAGATATAATTTTTTGTAACTTTTATTTTAAATATGTTACATAAAGGTAAAAGCTAATTTATTTCAAAATATCTAAAAGCTAGAATATATGCACAAAAGCGAAGACAAAAAATAATGAAAAACTGTTTTCAACAATTCGCACACGCATACATAGAAGAGCAATAGCGTAGTTTGTTTTCAGACCTAAATTTTGGAGGCATAAGAGATTGTTGGGTTGGTCACAAAACTCACAACCCACATGTCCTTTTGCCTCAACTCAAATGTCACCTACTGCATTGGAAAACGCTAGTTCTTGAATAATAATCAATTTCCCTTCAATAATAATAATAATAATAATAATAATAATAATAATAATGATATTGATGATGGAAGTCATGCTCATAGTTTAAATCATGAGAAAACGTTCTGTCCGAAGCTGGCAAAAAAGGGGCTATTTATGGCACCAATCAGGAGCTACCACGTCAGATACACGTTGAGGCCTCAGTACACTCTATCACATAGGATTGTAGCTCAAACAAAACCAAAATCACCAAATACATTCTATTTAGAAGAAGCCCTTACCTAGAGAAAACAGAATCCGGTGCCTCTCCTTTGAGTCTGACCAACGGAGCTCTTCCCCTCCGTTGGAGCCACTGCCGCGTCGATCTGAGCCGGCGCCCATGCACCAAATATTGCGGTTTGTTTCGATTTCCCCTTTATTGTTTGATTAGTTATCTCCCCAATATTTAGGTTTTGAAATTTTGATGGGTTTGGGTTATTTTTGGATATCAATCTGTTCATATTGGTATAGGTTTTGTTGATTTATGTCTATTTTGCTTTTTTCCCCTCTTTATTGTTTGATTAGTTATTTCCCCAAAATTTAGGTTTTGAAATTTTGATGGGTTTGGGTTATTTTTTGGATATCAATTTGTTCATATTGGTATAGGTTTTGTTGATTTATATGGATTTTGCCTTTTTTTTTAGGGTATTTTCATGGGGTTTATTAGATTCTTAAGTGATAGGCCACCTACCTGCACAAACTTAAATTTCTTGGAAGTTCATGGATTTTGGTTTTAATGGATACAGACTTAAATTTCTTGTACCACTCTTGAATTTGTCATCGATTCACTTTTTCTTCCTTCATTTTGTAAATTAAGTATATAATAAAAAAGTTGTGCTTCCTTTCTTCCTGATGTCAATTAGAACTGCAATCTGTTACAAGAAAGCCATACACAAATGATAAGTAACTAGCAATCTGTTGGATTTTTCCTTTGGACTCAATAAGTCATTTGAGATTGATGGAGCAAAGCAGAAGTTACATGAGCTTTGTGGCAAGAAAATATGGCCTAAGCCTATTTACAGGTACGAGCTTCTTTATTATGAGCAATGAAGCAATAGAGAGTATGTGTGTGTGTGTGTGTGTTCTGAATTATTTGATGATAAGCCTGTTAGGTTTGTGAGTTGAACCATGATCAAGCCTTCTGTATTCTCTCTCCCCGTCCCTCCCTCCTCTCTCTCCCATAGGCCATAGTTTATGATTTAGAATTTCATAAGGATGGCATGGAATGTTTTGAAGAGCTTGATTACTGGGTTCACAATGATTGGAACCACGAATGCCGATCTCTATGGCATGTCAAATGAACATAAACTAGTAGGCTTTGTAGTTTGTTCTATTGGCTTATGGGCACTCACACGTTCATTGCAGTTTTTAATCTTGCAATGAAATGCTTTTTTTAATCTCCTCTGTGTGTGTACTGTTAAACCACTACTTATGTTGGATATAAAATTTTCATGCTTTTCTTCTTCTCAACTATTTACTATTTTTTCAAATTCTCACTTTCATATCTATATTGTAAGATATTAAATCTGAACGTACTTTTGCTATAACTTGCAGCCTTGAGAATCATGAGGGTCCACCACACGACAAGAAATATGTTTCATCAGTTCAAATACCAACAGTAGATGGTATTTTATATATAGAGGGAGATGAAAAGTCAAGAGTAAAGGAAGCACAAAATTCTCCAACTTCTCACCAGAGTGTTGGAATCATAGGAGTGGACAGAAAGGTTCAAGTAGAACTCTCTAATCAAGGTAGCTAGAGGAGGATGATCAACATCCAACAAAGCCAACTAGCCCCTATGCTCAAAGTTTCTCCTACTTTCTGGGTTAAGCTCATATAAAACTACTTTCCACTTAGCTCACACATTCCTAATAATGTTCAGCTTCTCATACGTCTCTTGGTTTTTCTCACTTAAAAACCGCTCACTATCAAAGGATGGAGTAGAAGAAGAAGAAGAAGAAGAGGATGTGAGGAAATGTTTTATGGTAAACTTTTATATTTATTATAATATATATATACACAGACACATACATATATATATATTTATAAATATAAAAAATAGCGGTAAACCCGAAACGGTATACCGGTATTGACCAGTATCCGAAATATATCGTACCGGTGGCTAAATCGGTACAGCCTCCGGTACGGTATTGACATCCTTGGCTAAAATACATAGAATACTTTATGGAATTGCAAGTAGACCCATGTGATATAGGGGTTAAAGCAAGTGTGTTCACTTGATTGCTTGGGCATGATTAGTTTATGCCACTGGATTTTTTTAACTAAAATGTACCTATTTAACAATTAACATTAACACTTACAGTATAAAGTGAAAGTTCCATATGTATCAACCACTCTCATTGTTGTATGCAACCTAGTTGATTGCTTGCTCTGTCTTTTATTGCTAAAGCTGCTTATATTCTTTATGTATCACTCCCTCTCATTGTTCCCTATACTGATTAAGGAAGGTACTTTCTATGCATCATATGAGCTTTGTATGCTTAAAACACAATTATATTGAAAAGGTTAATCATTCTTTTGCACAGCTGCACACAGTTTTGCATCTTTAGCTAGATCTAAGAGCTAAATTTGTTGATATTACTGTAATTCCATAATATTTGTGTTTGATCCGATAAGTACTTAAATGGTTTAAATGTATGACGTTGTTCAATCAATGAAATAAATGCATTACATTTTATTTTGTTAGTTTTAAAGCATTAAAATAATCTTTCATGGATACCCTTGTTTCTCAAACAAAATGTAAAAAACATGATTGAATGAATCTATACAAGACCAACAAAAAAATTTCTGTATGCATTTTTTTGCTCTTACTTCACAGGATGATGACATATACCCCCAAATTTTTTTTTTTTTTTTTTTCTGAAAGCAAAGTTTCTAATTGACAATAAAACCTGTCACAATTTGCAATAGAAGTTCCTAATTGACAATACATCACTTGAAATAAAACCTGTCACGATTCAGAATACAACCCATGAATCTTCAATTTCTTTAAATCTATTGCTTTGCATTCCACTCTTTTTTTTTGCACGTTCTGGACCTATTCTTTCTGTGTCTTCATCATGTCTATGAGGAAACCCTTCCTTTGAACAAACATATTTAATACCAACCAATATTCTATCATTTTTAGTCTTTCAAGTATGATTTACTCGTATGCCCAACCCCTTTCACCTTGCATATGCATTATAACATGCTTTAACATCCTCAAGCTTATCAAATACCATATTGAGACATGGTTCCAAATGCCTATTGCATGCAAAAGGTTGATTTGAACCATTCAATGACAAGTCTACATCATTTTGATCTTCATTTATTTCTGACTCATCATCCATCATATCATAAAGTGAGATTGTTTTAGGTTCATTGCTCGCACTCATATTTTCAATTCAAGTAATTTTAAATTTCAAAATAACCTATAAAAAACAAAGAAGAAACAATTCATAAGAAACAATTGAGAAAAAATTCAAATATTGTGCTATTACAATATCAAACTTGCACAATTTGGCAAACTTGTTTAATTATAGACTTGTTCTAGGGTACAAGTAAAGAGTGAATCCAACCACTTAATACAAAATTGAACAACCAATTTGAATTTTTAGAAATTCAAATTAATTCCATATAAGCACAACAGAGGCAAGGTACATTTGAACACCCTACTCAACAACTCAATAAAAACTACATAAAATAGCTCCAACTACATCTTTTATTGCACTCTGGTACATATAGAGAGCAAATTGACATTACAAGTAGGAGAAAATTGAAATTACAAGTAGCATAAAATTATATTTGAAGATAAGAATATGATAATATCTATCAAATAAATGATACTGGTTGTGTCCCGGAGGCCTAGGTTCACGGTGGAGAATTCAACAACCACAGTAAAAAAACTTGTCAAAAAGGCACCTGTAACAAAAAACAAGATTCTCATTCAATTAAATTCATTTTAGTGTTGGATTCCTAATTGAACAAGCTCCCAAGAAAAGCAAATCCAAAAAATTTAAGTCAAGGTTTAAAAAGAAAAAGAAAAAAAAAGAAACACAAACTAAAAAATTAAATAAATATGACAGTATAATGACGACGGGGCAACCTAGAAATAGTTATTTTTGCCTGCACTTAATACCTATTTTACTTATTTTTGCCTGCACTTAAAAGTTATTCAAGAATGGAAGATGTGAAATAGTTCATGCTAGTCTCAGCCATAAATAAATAGGGTTAAGAAAACATCTTGAATTAAGAAAAAGCACAAATTCAACCATCATACGAGTACTTAAATAATAAATGATAGGCATTGATCCAAGTTGAAAAAATTTGTACAAGGAAATTCAATATCATCCAAACAATAAGCCTTTTTATAACATAATAGAAAGGACTACCACCTTTCAAAAACAAGAAAGAAAGAAAAAAAAGATATCCAATGAGGTTTATAAACCAATAGTATTACTATATATAGTTCAGAAAATTGAGAAGCACAAAATCCTAGCCATAAATAAATAGAGTTAAGAAAACATCCTGAATTAAGAAAAAGCACAAATTCAACCATCATACGAGTACTTAAAAAATTAAGTGGTAGGCACTGATCCAAGTTGAAAAAATTTGTACAAGGAAATTCAATATCATCCAAACAATAAGCCTTTTAATAACATAATAGAAAGGACTACCACCTTTCAAAAACAAGAAAGAAAGAAAAAAAAAAGATATCCAATGAGGTTTATAAACCAATAGTATTACTATATATAGTTCAGAAAATTGAGAAACACAAAATCCTAGCTACGAACAAGGAGATCAATCAAGCTCATCAACCAAAAAGACAAAGAAAAAGAGCCTCAACAGTTGAATAGCGGCTTTGATACATCTCAATAAGGATTTGGTAACATTTAAAAATAAAATAAGTGTTACTAATTTCAGCCAAAGTTTATCAGATTGTATATTTGTATTTGTATCCAATTTATAAAGGAAAAATTCTTGATTTCACATTTACATTCCCCTTTTATGTTTGGATACGGTAGTTGTAATGTTAGGAATCAGAGGTAACCATTGTCAAGAACTAAAACCAAAATCAAAATCTCTATAAGTTTCACATTTATACATTTGCTAAAGGATATTTTAGTGGGCAAATTTCACATGGGTTACATTATACTTTTGCTATGCTGTAGTATTATCATGTTCTGCAATATTTTTACTTCTAAAACTTAAATCTTGCACCATTGGGAGTGACATGAAATTGTTTTCCTTTTAGTTGATTAGATAAAACTGACATTTAGTCAAATCAACGGTAGCTAGTTACTTATCATTTGTGTATGGCTTTCTTGTAACAGATTGCAACAATTCTAATTGACAGCAGGAAGAAAGGAAGCTCAACTTTTTTATTATATACTTAATTTACAAAATGAAGGAAGAAAAAGTGAATCGATGACAAATTTAAGAATCAAGAGTGGTACAAGAAATTTAAGCCTGTATCCATTAAAACCAAAATCCATGAACTTCCAAGAAATTTAAGTCTATACAGGTGGGTGGGCTATCACTTAAGAATCTAATCAAAACCCATGAAAATACCCCACAAAAAAGGCAAAATCCATATAAGTCAACAAAACCTATACCAATATGAACAAATTGATATCCAAAAAAAACCCAAACCCATCAAAATTTCAAAACCTAAATTTTGGGGAAATAACTATTAACTAATCAAACAATAAAGGGGCAAAAAAAGAAGAAAAAGAAAATCCATATAAATCAATAAAACCTATACCAATATGAACAGATTGATATCCAAAAAATAACCCAAACCCATCAAAATTTCGAAACCTAAATATTGGGGAGATAACTAATCAAACAATAAACGGGAAATCGGAACAAACCGCAGTATTTGGTGCGTGGGAGCCAGCTAAGATTGATGCGGTGACAGCTCTTGTGGCGGGGAGGAGCTCCGTTGGTCAGACTCAGAGGAGAGGAGGCGTTGGCATCGGACTCTGTTTTCTCCAGGTAAGGGCTTCTTCTGAACATAACGTGTTTGGTGATTTTGGTTTTGTTTAAGCTACAATCCTGTGTGATAGAGTGTACTAAGGCCTCAATGTGTATCTGAAGTGGCAGCTCCTGATTGGTGGCGTAAATAGCCCCTTTTCTACCAGTTTCGGACAGAACGTTTTCTCTCCTATGAAATGGTCTATCGCCCCTCTTTCTTGCATCTTCCGTTAAATTACTTCTCCATTATTTATTATTATTTTTATTTTATAAATTCAGATTTAAAAGAAAATAAGAAAAATCTGAAAAAAGAAAAAGAAAAAGAAAACCATCGACCCCCTCTCTCTCTCAAGTCTGACTCATCCTCTCTTCCTTTTCCCCAAATTCTCTACGTTAGGGATTTGGGTCTCTCAAAGTTTCTCTGATTTGATTTACGTTAGGGATTTGTTTTGTTTCTTTGTCTTGTTTTGATTTCAAGGGAAAGGGAATGATGACCTGGCGGAGATAGCACCGGCAGCAAAGGCGGTAGCGGCAGAGGCTCCACGTCAGTGCCGTCACTGTTGAACGAGAAGGAGAAAGCGAGAGTGAGCTGGACCTCTTCGATTCTCTGGCATGCGCACCAAAACGACGCCGAAGTTGTCCGAAAGCTTCTGGAGGAACATCAGACGTTGGTGCATGCTAGGGACTACAACAACGGCACGCCGCTCCACGTGGCATTGCTCCACGATTGGATTGAAGTCGCGAAGTGCTTGATCGAGTATGGCGTCGATGTCAACGCTTAGGATTGATGGAAGAACACCGTTAAAAAAAAAAAACACACTCTCTCTCTCTCTCTCTCTCTCTCTTTTATTGTTTCTTGGTCAATTTTTGCTTCCCCTAATGTTTTTATTTTTTTTTTATAGATTTTTCTTATTTTTTTAATTTTAAATTAAAAAAAAAGAGCAAAATGGCGTTGTTTCAAGTATATATAATAGTAGCACTAACTGAGTTGTAACAGAGTTTTGAATTGACAAAAATTGAAAATTAGAGGATTGAATTGAAAAACTGAAAGTTATAGGACTGAAATGAAAAATAGTGAAAATTAGAGGGTCAGTTTTAGAATTTTGCCTAAAAGTTACTATGCCAGATAAGCTGAAAGGGAAAGCAGCGTAAGCCTAACATCATGGAAGAACCGTCAGCATGGGCTTTGTAAGCATCTGCGTGGAATTTTCGTTCTTGCAAAAAAATGTTAAGTAATTAGCTAATATTAGTAAGTAAGAAAATAATTTCAATGGTGAGTTCAAATTAGAACTAATAATAACTTTTTACATAAGATTTTGATGTGATTCTTATGAAAATATTGCAAAAAATATTATGAATATAATATTTTTTTATTAAAAAATATAATTATTGAGAATAAATATAAAAAGAATAAAAAATAAATAAAGAAGTAATATTTAAATAAGATAAAAAATGTGATAGGAATTTTATTAAAAGATGTATTTGTAAAATTGTATAGCTAAAAAAATAAAAATTACTATTTATACTGCAATCAATACAAAAATTTGGAGGTGTTGCTTGAGATCTTCCGTTAAATTACTTCTCCATTTCCTCTTCATCTCATTCCGAAGCTCATATAAAAAAAACACAAACTCTTACTCCCTTTCTTATTCTCACCCTCCTCATCCCCACCGACACCGACACCGACACCGACACCGACACCGACACCGACACCAACACCAACACCAACACCAATACCAACACCATCTCCCAGTACTCCTATAGCTATAGCTAGTTAATTTTTTCATCTTTCAAACAAACAAACAAACAAACAAGATCATCAACTATCTAGATCCACAAACATATAGTATGGAAACTACTCATCCTTGGCCTGAAGGTCCATCAACTACTTGGAAAAAGTTGATCGAAGAGCTAGATGAAGGCCGAGACTTTGCAACCCAGCTTAAGTCTGAAGGTCCATCAACTACTCGGAAAAAGTTGATCGAAGTGCTAGATGAAGGCCGAGACTTTGCAACCCAGCTTAAGTCTGAAGGTCCATCAACTACTCGGAAAAAGTTGATCGAAGAGCTAGATGAAGGCCGAGACATTGCAACCCAGCTTAAGTCCCTTCTCCACAAGCGCTTGGAAATAACTCATGACCATGCCTCACCCTCACCCTCACCTGATGAACTTGTCTCGAAAATCATGAGATCTTTCACTGAGAGTCTTTCCATACTCTCTTGTAAGTCTGTTGAGGTAATTCATCGGAATCTGGCTGTTTCCCATGCTGCTTCACATTGCGATGACCCCAGGTCTGATGACTATGATTACTTTCATGACTCTGATGACTCTGGCGGCTCTGATGACTCTGGCGAGAATAGAAAGAGGCCAACTCCCAAGGATCGGAGAGGCTGTTATAAGGGAAGGTATATTTTTCTCCTATAATTTTATATTTATTATTACCGGCCACCACTCTTTTTAATTAAGTTTGACTACTGAAACAAATATGTCTTATATATGAAGATTATAAGGTCATATATAGTAGTACTCATCTTCTTCAATTATGTGATCTAATACTTATAATATATATAATTAAACTGAAATGCCTTCTCTTTGGAATGGGGCAAATCCAAAGAGAAGGCATGTTCCAACCTATTATTGTACATATTCATCCTTTTACCCTTTTTCGTTTTTTGTGATTTTTGAAATATATATATATATATATATATATTTTCCTTGGGGCCTTGGAGTGCAGGATGAAAGATGCTGGGACATTTGAGGTCCCTTTGTCTCAAGCTAAGACAGATCTGGGTTTGCAAAGCCAGGCTGGAAATTGGAACAAGTCAAGTGAAGTGGGACCAGCTTATACAGTTCCTGAGAGGGATCAAGAATCTACTCAATCAGCACTCACTCAGTTAACTGGATCAAGAGACAGTGAGGGGGTAGGTGATGCAGAAACAATAGAAGGGGGGAATGGGGCAAATCCAAAGAGAAGGCATGTTCCAACCTATTATTGTACATATTCATCCTTTTACCCTTTTTCGTTTTTTGTGATTTTTAAATATATATTTTCCTTGGAGTGCAGGATGAAAGATGCTGGGACATTTGAGTTCCCTTTGTCTCAAGCTAAGACAGATCTGGGTTTGCAAAGCCAGGCTGGAAATTGGAACAGGTCAAGTCAAGTGGTACCAGCTTATACAGTTCCTGAGAGGGATCAAGAACCTACTCAAACAGCACTTACTCGGTTAACTGGATCAAGTGACAGTGAGGGGGAAGGCGATGCAGAAACAATAGAAGAGGGGAATGGGTCAAATCCAAAGGGAAGGCATGTTCCAACGTATTATTGTACATATTCATCCTTTTACCCTTTTTTGTTTTTTGTGATTTTTGAAATTTTTTTTTTTTTTTTTTCCTTGGAGTGCAGGATGAAAGATGCTGGGATATCTGAGGTCCCTTTGTCACACAAGACTGTGGCAGAACCAAAAATCATGGTGGGCAAAGGCAATCCTTATCAAGGTGGTAACTCCATCTGTCTTTTTTTTTTTTTTTTTGTGTGTGTGTGTGTTTTGTTCCCATGATTGCGTGGTGCAATTGGATTCTAAGAATAAATCACTATTTTTCTGACAAAAAAATTAAAATCATATAAATTGAGTGACTGAATTGCATCAACTTTGACCCCAGTTAAATGGCTTCTTGTATAAATAAATTACCTCTAAGATGAAGCTTTAGGGTTTATATAATTTGAAGTGTGGCGAGCTTTTTATTTTTATTGTCTGATCTGATTTGCAATCAACTTTCAAAAATGATTTATTTATAATTTGTCTCCAATTTTTTTTTTTTTTAAAAATTTAATATATATTAAAGGGACTGAAGCTTACAATCCTAAAATATGGTTTAAACATGTCAGTGAGGCTGTCTATTAAAGTTAAAGAGTTTTTTTTTTTTTGGATAGGTAACTAGTGCATTTTTATTGGTCAATAAAAATATAAACTTTGAGTTTACCATGATGAATACAAAGGAACAAGGAATACATAAATTCAAACAATCAAATTACTGGTATAAGAGAAGCTAGGAAATCAAGAATGGATGAACAATCTGAGGAACCCCAATACCTGGACCAATCAAAGACATTTCTGGCACAAATATTTGAGTTAATCCAATGAGTTTTCGATGTCCTCAAACAAATGAAGATTCCACTCCTTCCATAAAATCCACATCAAACAACCTGGAATCATGTTCTAAATATCTGAGCCTTGCTTCTCAAGCCAATTCCTCCAACAAAACAATAAACTCACAATAAAGTCTGGCATGACTCAGTGAGTCCCAAAGATCTTAAACACGTCCACCTACAGAGTATGGGAAACATCACAATGAAGAAGTAAGAGATGATCCACTGATTCCCCAATACTTTGACACATACAACACCAATTCACTTGTGGCAATCCTCTCCACATAAGATTATCCAAAGAAAGGATCCGACATAAAGCTGCTGTCCACATAGAGAAAGCTACCCGTTTAGGAACTTTAACTTTCCAAATACGCTTACGTGGAAATGGAGAATTAGTAGCACCTCAAATCTCTTGATAAAAAAAACCAAGTCTCAAACTTGTCACTCCCTTTGAGGCACCAACGCATCCTGTTGGCTATCACTTCACTCACCATTTGGAACCCAAGAGTAAATATGATCAAGAAAAGAGAAAATCACCTCTAATTCTCAGTCATAAAAATCTCTGTGAATTCTCAAGTTCCAAGTCCTATTATTCCCATCTACCTAGTGGTCCAAAACATTAGAGATAAAAGCTTCTTTATCACATTAACACTCAAAAAGATTAGGGTAAAGAGTCTTAAGAGAAGTGTCCCCAGACCACCAATCATGTCAAATAATAATATGATTACCCTCTCTAGCTTCGAAAGCCAAATGTTCAGAAAAACTATCCCAACCTACTTGTATACTACACCATAAACCACACCCATGAGCCCCCTGACTAACTTTACTACTCCTCCCCCCTCTATCCCCCATATTTGGTGGGAATAACCCGTCTTCATAAATGAGAAACTTTTTTTTTATGACTTAGGAGAACTTCACTTAGATTTAGTTGCATGTCGTATAGCATACTGTACAAAAATTCTCACTGTTAATCAAACTTCTATAGGCAACTAACTCCACCTGCGGGGACTAGTTACTAGGTAATTTAGGAGTTTTGCACTCCTGATTGGTTAAGCAATTTATTCTCATGCCCAAGAAAGAAACTTCATGCTTACACCTCCATAATCATTTCCCTAGCAATGCTTACCTCAATGTGAGAAAAAACCTTGTCCCTTGCCACCAAGGGGTATTTGAAGCCCTCCTCTGACGCCCCCTAGAAGAAATTTCTCTAAATTCTTTCCAATCTGTCAGCCACAAATTTAGGGATGGTAAACAAAGAAAAATAATATGTTGGAAGGCTTGACAGAGTGCTTTTCAACAAAGTGAGTCTACCTCCCCTTTGATAAGTAGAGTCACTACCAACTAGAAAGTTTCTTTTCCATCTAATCCAAAATGGGATTCCAAATAGAAGTTGCCTTTAAACAGTGTACCCAAAGACATTCCGAAATATTTCATTGGCAAACTACCCACCCTGCACTGAAGTATACCAGCTTAATCATCCAGGTTACTCACCTTCCTAATAGGTACAATTTTACTTTTCTCCACATTAAGCTTCAATCCAGTAATTGCTTGGAAACATATAAGAGTCATCCTGATGTAAAACAATCATTCCCTAGAAGCATCGCAAAATAAGATAGTGTAATTAACAAAAAGATGTGAAATGCACTCTCCATCTGTGTTATTAAGCCTTACATGAAATCCATGTATTAAACCACTCTCCTCAATTTTCTTCAATATCTTGGGCAAAACCTCCACGATCAGATGAAACAGAAGAGGTAGATCTCCTTGTTTCAAACCCGGTGTGCTTAAACCCAGCAGGGGGAGCCATTAACCAATGTTGAGAAATGAACAGTGGTGACACAGGGCCTAATCCATCTCCTCCATCTATCCCCCAACCCATTCTGCTCAAAAGATTAAACAGAGAATCTCAATTCACATGATCATAGGCTTTTTCCATGTCCAGCTTGTAGGCCACATCCGGGATACAACTCTTCAATTTTCTATCTCGGCACTCATTATCAATGAGTACTAAATCTAAAATCTGCCTACCACTAAAAAACATCCATACGAGGTGCTCAATAATCTCAACCAAGTATCAATCACAGCATAAGCATCCACTTTGATATCACAAATTTTGCCATAG
Organism: Quercus lobata; assembly: GCF_001633185.2. Lineage (NCBI taxonomy): Eukaryota > Viridiplantae > Streptophyta > Magnoliopsida > Fagales > Fagaceae > Quercus > Quercus lobata. Next base: position 102,217,273 of record NC_044905.1, on the reverse strand, counting down.
GGATTGATAAAAATCACATAAATTCTTCATAATTACATATAACTCACATAAATTATGCCAATAAGCATGCCATGAAAAAATACACAAAAATATTACAGATTTAGGAATTAAATTGAGATTTTGAGAGAGAGAGAGAGAGAGAGAGAGAGAGAGAGGTCGTGTGGGTTGGCAGTGATAGTGGGGCAGGGTGGGTTGGTTGCTGTGGGGGATGGGGGGGGTCAATGGATTGGGAACGAAAAACAGCAAAAATAATTACAAAAAAATGTTCACTGTGGGTTATCTTGGCTAAAACTGGTGGATTGCTGGTCTAATTTGTTGTGTTGGAAGAGCTTTGTTGGTGGGCTTGTGCAATGGTTTCTCTTGTGGTTTGGAGTGGTCAGCTTGGGGGAGGGAGTTGGCTACTTACTCGGGGGTTGGAGGGTGTTCTGTTGTGCTCTCTGAAAATGTTTTATGTGTTAAGGCCAGGCCTAAAACATTTTAGGCCTCTCTCAATTGTGTTTTCCCACTCAACCTAAAATATTTTCAGGAAAACCAGTATTCACCTTCACCAAACACACAAATACAATGAAAACATTTTTGGAAAGCAACAATCTTTTGCGTTACTGTCAACATATTAGGCTTCACGAACTATTCCTTGGTGGACAAAATATACAACATTTTTTCTTTGACAAGAAATACCAATTACTTCTTTAAAACAATACTATTTATTTATTTATAGAGAATGTATTTTTTGTTTTTGTTGTTGTTGGCCATAACAGAAAATGTTTTTTTTTTTTTTTTTTTTTTGGGGGGTGTGGGTGGGGGAGGGTATTCACAGTAGGTCAGACCACTGAGTTGAATCCCGCTATTAACTTCAACGACCTGCCGCCTGCCAGTTGTTGGCTGCAGTTTGGGAGTTTATGGTTGGTTCAGTTATAATATTATCCCCTCCCTCTCCAAACCGAACTGTGCCCAATCCAATGTTTGACCTTAGATATCCTCTTTTTGGGGTTGGAACTGGCTTTGTGAAAGATTAACTGATAAGCATCGTGTGGGTGCAGTTTATTATCATCACTTGGTGTTTTCCACTGCGTTGAGTTTGTTTTCTTTTGAAATTAGAATTTTATGTGTCCTTTGGTCATTGCACTTTTTCTTTCAAGAATTTTTTTTTTTTGAATTTCTATTATCATATTTCTTTATAATTTTAAAATGGATGGAAAACTTACTCAATTAATTTAGGGATACTTGGTAAATCTCACATGTGCTTGTTCAATATATATCTTCTCAATCTTTTCTTTTCCTTTTTTTTGGGGATCATTTCTGTATAGAAGTATAAATTTTCTTGAATTTTTTTTTTTTGGCAGATGAAAACCGTGAAAAACAAATAGCATCAGAGCCTCATGGTATGGTGTTTAACGTTGAACCAGTTAAGATGACTATTTCAAGTGAACAAAAGAAAATTGAAATTGGAGAAATTGGGAATTTAGCTTCACAAGAAAGACAACCAGAGCGTATACAGGTTGAGGAAATGCAACCACAAGCATTAAGTACTCAAGGAGTGGTGTTTGATGATGGAGCAGTTAAGATCCTTAAATCTAATGGGCAGATGGAATCTCAGATTGAAGACGTTGAGATGGAACCTGAAGCCAGTGAGCAATGTGGATTATTTCTCATGCAGGGTGGTTTAGGATTAACTAAGCCGCCAAAGGATGATGATTGGAAGAACGCCAAAGAGATTTACTTGATGGACAATGAGTTGTCCATCTTACCTGAGAATCCAAGGTGCCCCAATCTGTCAGCTTTGTTCCTTCCAAGAAACTACAAATTGAGAACGATTCCTCTGTCATTTTTTGATTACATGCCAGCCCTTCAAATCCTGAACTTGTCCAGGACTGGTATCAAGTCTTTGCCTGATTCCCTTATCAGATTGGTAAGCCTCAAAAGACTGTTTCTAAATGATTGTCATCGCCTCATGACGTTGTCACCAAAGGTTGGAAATCTCAAGCTGCTTGAGGTTCTTGATCTTGAAGGGGCAAAGATTATGGATTTACCTATGGAGATTAAGGAGCTAACTAATATGAAATGCTTGGAAGTTTCATTTTACGGATATATGAGTAATGGTAGGAGAGCCATGCAGTCAAATGCAGTGGTTCCTGGTGGGGTAATTTCTGCATTGTCTCAGTTAGAAGAATTGAATATTGATGTGAATCCAGATAATGAGCAGTGGGATGCACATGTGGAAGATATTGTTACTGAAGTATGTACCTTAAAGAAGTTGGAAACTCTTAAATTCTATTTTCCAAGGGTGGAACTTTTGAGGCACTTTCAGTGGAATAGCCTATCACTGTCTCATTTCAGATTTACTGTTGGTCGCCATGTTAAGCGCATTATGTCTAGAGTCCCACTTGATGTTGAATTTGAGCTAGAACGATGGGAGAGATCCTTGAGATACATAAATGGTGTGGGTGTCCCTAGAGATATTAAAAAGGTACTCCAACATGCCACAGCATTTTTCTTAGACAGGCATGCAACTGCTAAGAAGCTATCCAATTTTGGGATTCAAAATATGGAGAAACTAAAATGCATAGTTATGGGGGAATGTAATGAGCTTCAAGTGATTATAGATGAAGCAGATGGTTATGAAGGGGATGATTGCAACCAAAATGTATCTAAATCCTATGGTACTGAAAAAAATGTTCTTGGATCACTTGAATACCTGTATGTGTATTATATGAAGAGTTTAAGGGGCATATGGGAGGGGTCGGTACAGCAAAATTCTTTGTTTCTTCTCAAGTCCTTGACATTGCGCACATGTCCCCAGTTGACCACTATTTTCACACAAGGGTCTATTAATAACCTATGCAACTTAGAAGAGCTTAAAGTTGAAGATTGCCCCTCTATCAAAAGCATAGTATGTTGCGACATTCCTGCTGAGCATAAGACCTCTTATTTTCTCCCAAAATTGAAGAAGATTTCACTTCATTACATGCCTGGATTAGTTAGCATCTCTGGTGGTTTACGCATTGCACCAAAGTTAGAATGGTTGAGTTTTTATAATTGCCCAAATCTTAAGAATCCATTAATCGATGAAGTATTTAGTCAAGATTTGAAAAAGATAAAGGGTGAGAGGAGTTGGTGGGAAGCATTGGAGTGGAGCAACAGTTGTCCGGGTAATTTGGATGAAATTTTTGTTCCAATTGACATATGAAATTGCTGAACAATTGAAATATTCCCTAATCAGATTTTGTCTACGCATTGACTTGTGCAAGATCATTGGTTTAATGTCAATGGTAGTATATATAACTGATTATCAAAAAAAAGATAGTATAACTGAGGCATCCATGGACCGCATTCTATTTGTTCTGCTCATATTCCTGTAGTCCTGTAGCAGCTATGGCGTTTAGACCCTACTTACATTGAATATAGTCCCTCTAGCCTGATCTTTCTCATGCTATTTGTAAAAAAATATGTATTGTGTGTTTAGGTTTATAATTCTCCTAACACAAAATGATAACGAAATCCAAGTTCATGAATATGTAGGAAATGCTTTCCTGGAATCCTGCAATGTACATACTGTAAGCCCAAGTTTATGGATGTGGACTTAACCTTTGCAACCAAACACATATATGGACCAAAAGTTTTTGTTTTTTGTTTATAAAAAAGTACACATATATCGAGCATAGGTGCCTTGACCTGTTTCCCACACCAAAAAAAAAAAAAAAAAAAAAAGGTCCCTTGACCTTTGTAAAATCATGATGTAGATAATATTTGAAAAGAATTTCTTCGAACAGGTTTAGTGGATTCATTATGTAACGATTCCAAACAATCAATGTGTAATTTTTTTTTTTTAAAGTTAAACCATCCATGTGTAATTTAAATTATTCAAACAAGTCACATATTCATTAAACATAGATGGTCGTTTGACTTGTTGCATTGTGTGGGAGTAGATATGAGGAATGCAGTCATAGCTTAATTGATTGAGATTTCATGGTGTTTATAAAAAATTGGGGAAAAAAAACAAACAAACAAACAAACAGAGGCATGCAGGTTTCCAACAAAATAAAGCTTTGATGGGCCTGCTGCAATGCGATCACAATTGAAATGAACCTGATGAAATGGGGGCTACCTGTAGATAAGACTTGCATAATATGCCAGCAAAAGGCCGAGACTATGACTTACATTCTTTGGACATGCCTTTTAGCGCAAAATGTTTGGGCCTTGTCCAAAGGAAAGCTCCAAAAGCTACCTTCAATAAATGAAGAGGATTTCTTCATCAACCGTGGCCAAAATGACCCATTAGCATTAATTTTTGAAATATTTAGCAACAGAACACTGTTTCAGAAATAATTAGGGAAATACCACTTTTTTCGAAAACGCCGCTATAGGGCCCGAAAACGTCACTATAGGGCTTAAAAAACGCCACTATAGGGCCCCTTGAACCTGTTATGGGGACTTATAAAAAAATTTTGCAGGAAAACGCCGCTATAGGGCCCAAAAACGTCACTATAGGGCTTGAAAACGCCACTATAGGGCCCCTTGAACCTGTTATGGGACTATAAAAAAATTTTGCAGGAAAACGCCGCTATAGGGCCCAAAAACGTCACTATAGGGCTTAAAAACGCCACTATAGGGCCCCTTGAACCTGTTATGGGACTTATAAAAAAATTTTGCAGGAAAACGCCGCTATAGGGCCCGAAAAAGTGGTATTTCCCTAATTATTTCCGAAACAGTGCTCTGTTGCTAAATATTTCAAAAATTAATGCTAATGGGCCATTTTGGCCATCAACCGTAGCAAATCTTCGATGTGGCAAAGACAATGCTTGGTGATTTCAAGGAAGCCAATTCATGAACAGCTATTTAATTTGTAGCCAAGAACCACCACAGAGTGGCTTCCACCTAAGCCGGGTTTCTTCAAAATCAACATAGCAGGGGTACTAAGCTCACATAGGCAATGTAGTGTGGGGATATGTCTTCGAGACTCAAAAGGAGAAACGTTGTTGGCTTATTGCTTCATGGGGAGGTTGGCTCGTAGAACAGCAGAAGGGCACCCCATGGCGCTAATCAAGGGGCTCGAACTGGCAAAGGAGTATGGTGTGAGAAAAGTATCGGTAGAAGGTTGGACTGAAGCTCAATTTCAGAATCTTCGTTCATCATCACCAAGCTTACTTATGGATAATGGACACCTGCTAGAAGAAGCTCATTCTCTCTGTAATTTATTTTACACACATGGAATGGCATAGGACTTCTAAAGTACTACAACTTTTAATTGAGGATTGAGCTCCCAAATTGATGTATAACAAAATACAAAGTGGCAATTTAAATACTTATTTATAAGGTGCAATTGCGGCTCTACATAGTAGTCTTGAAAGCAAGATTGACAGTGAAGTAGTGTGGAAAGAATCCGTAGACAGAAGATGTTGCGGAGAGGCTTTTAACGACTACATTTTGAGCACCTGATTTGAGAATCCCAAAAATTTGATTCTAAAAATAAAAACCGAAGAATCTAGGTTCAACAAAATAAGAATAATGTTAGGGACACAACAAAATGTCACTACATTCCTAAATTAGCATGCCAACTCACACATAAGTTCCCCACGATCTCTAATGTAAATTTTTTGGTTTGTTAGTTCAAGAATGTAGTGAAATTTTGTTATGTGCCTAATATTACTCACAAAAATAATAATGCCCCCCCAGACATAATAGGTAATCTCTTAAAAAAAAACTCTCAAATAAAAATAATAAAAATTAGTTCAAATATAAGAAAAATAGTCTAAACAACAAATATCAACAAAAAGTTCATTCAAAAACAAAAATAAAAATCCCTAATAATTTAAATTCGTAACTTGTTCAACCCATTCCATAAAAATAATCTAAAATTTCGTTTTTTCCTAAAAAACAGTACCAAGAGATACGTTGTGGACCTTGGTTCTCTTTGACAGCACCGACAACTTTGCTCTTCTTGGCAGCTTGTCTTGTAATCGTAGCAAGTATCATTTATTGCTCTCTCTCTCTCTCCATCTTGTTTAGATTCCAAGCCTCCCAAAGAAAATGAGAGAGATATGATCCTATACTTAGCAATAAAATTCAGTCTTCAATTTATAAAACTTTATATTAAAATAGTAAACTACTGAACTTAATCCATGTCTGAAAGATAATTTGCATGTGTATTGAGCCATGTTACATACGTTGATTGAGTGTTTTTTTTTTTTTTTTGAGATAATATAGACAAGGAATGGGGAAGGAGGGAGTGAGAAGACAAGACTTACAACACTGACACTTACAAAAGTGCCTAAAGCGAGACTTATAAACCAAAGACTCACTCACTAATTGACCGACGTGGTACTTTAGACAACTTATCTTCTTCTTTTTTTTAAAGATAATATAGACAGAAAACATAGGGACGGAGAAAGAGGGAGTAAGAAGACAAGATAAGACGTTGATTGAGTTAAGTGACTCATGTGGCTTGCACATATTGATCGAATCATGGCATGGACCAATCAATATGCAATAGCCACTTATTCTGCCCCTAAAGCCATGTGATCATCATTCTAGTGTTTTCCAAACTCCAACAAACAATACTCATAGCATAAGAATAAAGTTACGGACAAAATGTTATAGGTAGGTAAAAAAAATAATTTAAGTGTCAAGACGAGAATCGGTAATAATTTATTACTTATGATTTGTTAAGAAATTATTGTAAAATTATTATGTTCATAGCATATAGAGAAAGCTATGGAATATTTGTTCCAAAAAAAATAAAAAAAAGCTATGGAATATCTAAGAGATGAGAAAAGATTGACAGGCAAACTTAGGAAAGCTAGCCCACTAAGGACCCACAAAGCTTGAGTTGGACTTAAAGCGAACAGCCCAAAAGAATTAGCCCACGGTGGGCTTAAGGTTTGGAAAAGAAAGGCCTATTCGAATAAAGATTTAAGCCCAAACGTGGTGAGCTTAGTAGATTGACTCATACTTAGCATGTGAGGTACACTAACAAGATATATACATTTGCAAGCAAAAGTAAGTGCATGTATCCAGCATGTGAAATATACTATTACATACAATATATCCAGGTACGTGTACTACATCTACACGTGAAATTCAAATACTAGCATATGCATTTACAATTTATGTACATGTACTGACAATGCATGCATGAAAGAGTTAGAGGCTGACTTCATATTTTAAAGGAAAATTTTCATTTAATTTCATATTTCACACAATTCCCTTGCAAAAGAGAGAAACGAGTAAAAAGGTTGGTTTGGGGGAGGGGAAATTGTAGAAAAAGAGAGAAACGAGTAAAAAGGTTGGTTTGGGGGAGGGGAAATTGTAGAAATAGAGAGATGGAAAAATAATTTTAGAAATTCTTTAATATTTAAGAAAAAATAATTTATCTTAAATAAATTTTAGAGAATAAATCTATATCTATATATTACTAAAAGTTGAAGCGTTTAATGTTACTATACTCATATTGAGTCACATCAGTATCCACGTCATTATCCTTTTTCTTTTCAATTTTCCTATAATTGTTTTTTAACATTTACTTTTTTTTAATAATTGCACTTTCTTCAACCTTTCTCATGTCTTTACCTTTTTATCTCTCCACTACCCTCAACCTTAATATCACTTTATATCTTTCTTTATTTTGTCTCTTCATCTTTCCCTCCCTTACCTTTTCATCTCCCCACTACCCTCAACCTTAAAGTCACTATTCATCTTTCTATTCATTTTCCTTTATTTTGTCTCTTCATATTCACACCATCTTCTATAAATTTGTTATTCTCTCTTCCATTCTTTGCATAGTTTTCCATCATAGAAATGTTGTTTCTCCCTCCCTCTCTCTCTCTCTCTCTCTCACAATAATAATTGGAGTATTTTTTTTTCCTGCATCTCTGCTTAAGTTGATAAATTTTTGTGTTTGTTATAACTCTACGTTGGGTTGATACGATTTAATTTTGTGTTTTAATTTTTTTTTTTTGTTCTCTTTGATTATTAAATATTATACTATTGCATTATAAAAAAAATTAAAAAGATAATATATAAGAATATAATATATATTATTCTATTACATAACATGATTTGGGTAATTTGGTATTTATTGTTACATTATTATATTTTTACTTTTTTTAATATTTTCATCTTATTTTATTCAATATTTAAACTCAGTCACATCCTCCATATAATTAAATTTTTTATTTTTTTTATTTTTTTAATTAAACATATAATATTTTATTTAAATTTAAATAAATTAAATTGTACTCACTTTTTTTAACATTTACACTTACTCCAACCTTTCTCTTTCCCTTTACATTTTCATCTCCCCACTATCCTTTCTCTTAATATCACTCTTCATTTTTCCCTTTATTTTGTTTTTTCTTATTGTTATCTTTTTAGTATAAATTTGGCATTCTCTTTTCCATTATATGCATAATTTTTCTTCACCAAAAAAAAAAAATCTCACTCAATTTTTGGTGATATATATATATATATATTGCATCTTTGTTTTAGGTTGAGAAATTTTTGTGTTTTTTAGAACTCTACTTTAGGTTGATGCGATTTAATTGTTTTTTTTTTTTTTTTTTTACTTTGGTTGTTAAATTTTATCGTATTGCATTGTAAAGAATTAAAGATAGTATATAAAAATGTAATATTATAATATTACATAATATGATTTATTTAGAGATAATTAATTTGGTGTTTATTGTTATATCTTTTTTTTTTTTCCTTCTCATATTATTTTATTCAACATTATTATTGTAGGGGCACAATTCTAGTGGCCCAATCCTTGTTGGTCAAGTCTTGGTCCAAAAGGTCCCACACAATGAATTTTTTGTAGAGTATGGGCTGAAGAACTGGGTTTCAGTTAGCTTAAACGATCTGTTGCATGGGTTAAAAAAAATAAAAAAAGAAAAACGAAAAAGATGGACGTGAAGAGAGATCCCTCTTAAGTGATCAGGCTCGAAACTTCATTCCTAGGCATATATTAATACAGTAAAATTTCTCTTCCGTGTTCCTCCTCTCCTCTCTTTTTCGTCCCCCTCTCTTGGGGGATTTTTACATATTATATAGGCCCTCTCCTATCATCTAGGCTTTACACTTGTTGATCATCCAAACCCCTACTTGAGTACCTGTCCCATCAGACACCCTTATCAATTCTTTGTGAGTTGCAGTGGCCAAGGTAGCACTGTTCAGGAGCCTTCTCTTCATTAATATGGCTAGGAGAGTAGTTGTGATGCATTTAATGTGGTGGTGGCAGCTTTTGCTGAGATATTTTGGGTTTCCTTCCTTTTTGCGTATTTGGGGGATGGACTACAGTAGCTGGGACGCACCTTTGATTTGGATTTTGCAGTGTCCGAGGAGGAATTCCTCCTCGGACATGTTCTCTTTGCCCCAGTGGGCCTAAATAAGGATTCTGGGCCACGATGTCTCCTCGGACGGACTGGTCCTCGGACGGGCCCAGGGCCCAGTCAACCTATTATTCTGGACCGATCCCCACAATAGCCCCTCAAAACTCTAGTTTTTGATCTCCTTCCGAGGAGAAAAGCGGGGTTTTGACATTTACAAATGATGGAATTAATGAGATCTTGGTTCGCGCGTGTGGGCAGTCACTTTGGACGCACTACAATTTACGAGGCGCGGCCATTTACTCCAGGTAGCTTTATGTCTCCTTTATCCAACGGCGAGGCGTAGATCTGATGGCCAGCATTTTTCCTTGAATTTTTGAGCGAGAGTGATTTTCTCTTTCTCCCTCTTGCTATATAAAGCACTAGAGAGGCTCATTTTTTTCTTTTTTATCTGCATATCAGAAGTCCAAAGAACTCCAGAGAACTCCAGTGCACAGAGATCTACAAAAACTTCCGTTCTTCAGATTTCCATAATCGTTTCTGCGAAGAGTCCTTCCTAGAAGAGATTTTCAAGCATCTTACTGGTCGTTTGTGAAGATACTCGTAAGTTCCGTTCATTTCGCTGCTTCGAATTTCTCCTCGAATTTCACTTTTCTCCTCGATTTTTATTCTCGTCCCTCCAGTTCAACTTAAATAAGTAGATTCAAGGACCTAGTAGACACTCCGGCTGCCATGGAGGCCTTTAGGGCAAAATACCACATCCCGCAGGGGGTGGTTCTGCGGTACTGTACCCCAAAAGGAGTATTGACAGATAGAGACGTGGGCGAAGTTGTCATTCCTATGATTGCCTTTATAGAAGGAGGAATGACACTCCCCATGCGTAGGATTACCCGGGACTACTTGTTCCACCATAGGTTGACACCGCATCAGTGCGCTCCAAACATGTTCAGGATATTAGGCTGCATAGATGTTTTGAACGAGCGGATAGGTCTAGGCCTGACCTGGCATGATGTGGTTCACCTGTATGAGTGCCATTACATCGAGAAGGGAGGGTATTACCTCAAACCTCGGTCCCAGGTCGTTAGGCTAATCTCCTGCCTCCCCATATCCAATAAGACTATGAAGGATGATTTCCTCATTGCCTCAGAAGAGTAGAGCGATGGTTTTCATTGTCCAACTCGGGCAGGAATTCCAAGTGCGGCGCCTGTAGGGCCAATCCTTTAGGGAGGGGGCTTAGCTCTTTGGATTCATTCTTTTTTTTTTTTTTTTTTTTTTGCTTAAGAATCGAAAATTTTTATAACTTAATTCTAATCTCCTTCTTGGCTATTTTGCAGATAGAGCTCAAGTTGCTCCTAAGCTGAGCCACGTAAACGTTCTGGCCTTGAACTATCTGTTGAGGTCGAAAATCCACGTTACCGAGGACAGGCAGCTACGCACGGCTCATTTGGTTTCGGGCTACCAACCCCTAACCCGTTCTTTAAAATCCATTGGCCATGCCATAAGAGCTGGTAGTCCAAGATTGGCTAGGATTGATATATCCAAGCCCAAGTTCCTAGCCTAACAAGATCTCAAGCCAATCGTGCTACCTGGTGTTCGGAATCCTCCACCAGCTGCGCAATTGCCTCTACCAAACAACCTTGAAGTTGCTGCGCCAGTTGAAGGAGAGACCGAATCATCTCGTCTTTCTCTTGAGGAGGAGATAGACGAGTTCTATTTTGAAGAGGAGGTTCATAAAGCCCCTTTGATCGAGCTTTCGGACCCTGAAGGAAAGCAGGATTGAAATTCTACGGTCGGCGCTCCAATTATTATAACCTGCTCGGAAGACTCCTCAGAAGAAGAGGTAGACAATATGGCTGGCAAAGGAAAAATCCTACGAGATTTGATGGCCTCCCGAGGAAAAGGTCAATCTTCAAAGGTGTCTGCTCAATCGTAGACCCAGGACCTTCCTCCAGTCGCTCATCAAGTTCCTTCTGACCTCGGCCTCAAGGTTAACCCGGACCTAAAAAAGAGAAGGCCGGCTGAAATCCCTGAGGAAGGCGAGGTGGTGCCCCGCCAGGGCAGGCAGCAAAAAACCACCCGGGGGCAAAAGAATAAAAGGGCTTCCTCCATAGAAAGCCGAGAGGAGGAGAACCGGGCTGAAGTGTGTGTTCAACCACGCACTTGGAGCCCGAAGTTGGAGGTAGATGGGGTTGCTATCCCCTACACTGCCTCGGTCCGAGAATACAACAGGGGCCGAGCAGGGTACATAGCTGAGGTTTTGGAGTAGCCAGTACTCCTCCCTTGGGATATGGAGGCCTACAAGCGGTTCTCTCAGCCCGAGCTCTTTCTATCTCTCAAGAGGGATCTTGCAATGATAAGTGACTCTTTTTCCCTTTCGTTAAATCATTAGACATTGTTGCATTCTAAGACAATTTTGTTTTGTTGGCAGATCACTCAGTAGGTGTTTTTGGCTGAGGAGTTCTACCGCAGCAACCGCAGCTTAGCTGAAGTTGAGGCCCAATCTCGGACAGAGGTGGAGAAAACCGCGGGGTCCTTCAAGCAAGAGAACCTTAAACTTGCGGAGAAGTTCAAATAGGTGGAGAAAGGCCGCAAGAGCGCCCTATTCGGACTAAAAAACGTCGAAACTCAAGCCGAGGACCAGCGCCAAAAGTTGTTCGTGACCGAGACCAGCCTTGCCACTGAAAAGCAAACAGTGCTAGATCTCAAGGCTGTGCTACAAAAAGCTGAGGAGAAGGTCCCGTGAGCTAAGGAAGAGGCTCAGCTGATTCGGGAGGCTGTAGAGGCTGAAAAGAAAGCTATTTATCAGCTTAGGGCTGAAGAAACCGAAGCCAGGCTCTCCAAGGAGATTCCAGAGGTGTGAAGGGGTTATTACAGCATCTCATGGGCTCATGCCCTTGATGCTGCAGGGATTCCTGCAGATTCGGCGCTAAGGTTGCCCGAGAAGGTCTTCTTCCCTCCGGAGATCCGAGAGGTTCCTGACGGCGCCCCTGAAGCTTCTGAGCAGGCCATGGCTATTCCTGATGCCATGCCTCTGCTTGATAAAGCCAAGGATCCTGCCAAGGAGTCCACTTCCGAGGTTCCTGCTCCTCAGCCAGAGCAGAAAGAAAATCCTCCTGCTGAGGCTTAGCTGCTAGGTTTTTAATTCCTGTACTTTTTTTTTTTTTTTTGGAACGAGAGTTGTCTTATTTTTTGTTCTTTTGTAAAGACCTCTCTTTGTATTGACCTCGGCTTATTAATATAGAATGTTCTTTTTTCCATTCTCTTCTGATGTTTATTAATACTGTTCCTCTATTTACCATTTGTAACAATATAAACAAATATAAACGAATAAGAAAAAAGGAGTGCCATGCGGCGAATTTAGAATGATAGTTGCAATTATACTAAACTACGCACGTACCTCGAATTTGCACAAGAGTTCTAATTTATTAATTTTCCCCAAGTCTGTGGTCCGAGAGGCCATGCAGGACTTGGGTTCTATTTAAAACTTGGATAGATGCCATAAGTTATTAATTTCCCCTAAGTCTGTGGTACGAGGAGCCATGCAGGACTTAGGTTCTGTTTAAAACTTGTACAGATGCCATAAGTTATTAATTTCCCTTAAGTCTGTGGTCCGAGGAGCCATGCAGGACTTAAGTTCTGTTTAAAACTTGTACAGGTGCCATAAGTTATTAATTTTCCCTAAACCTGTGGTCCGAGGAGGCATGCAGGACTTAGGTTTTGTTTAAAACTTGTACAGATGCCATAAGTTATTAATTTCCCCTAAGTCTGTGGTCCGAGAAGCCATGCAGGACTTAGGTTCTGTTTAAAACTTGTACAGATGCCATAAGTTATTAATTTCCCCTAAGTTTGTGGTTCGAGGAGCCATGCAGGACTTAGGTTCTGTTTAAAACTTGGATAGATGCCATAAGTTATTAATTTCTCCTAAGTCTGTGGTCCGAGGAGCCATGCAGGACTTAAGTTTTGTTTAAAACTTGTACAGATGCTATAAGTTATTAATTTTCCCTAAGTCTGTGGTTCGAGGAGCCACGCAAGACTTAAGTTCTGTTTAAAACTTGGATAGATGGAAATGGACCAATGCGATGATCATGGAACAAAACATAGGCAGAGCTGTTTTCATTAATAATAATATCTTCTTAGATTATTTACATTCCACGGGTGAGGTACAGTTTTTTCATCTAAATCTTCTAGGTAATAAGCACCTATTCCGGCCACAGATGTGATGCGATACGGTCCCTCCCAGTTGGGTCCCAGCTTGCCCTAGGAAGGGTTCTTAGCGCTGCCGAGAATCTTCCTCATTACGAGGTCGCCTGGACTTAAAGGTCGCAGCTTTACATTAGCGTCATATCCCCGCTTTAGCTTCTAATGATAATAGACCATATGGATCATCGCTTTTTTCCTTAGCTAAGTCTAGACTTCTCCCTAGTAACTTGTCATTGTTTTCTGGGGTAAAAGTGCTAGACCTCAATGTGGGGAAGCTGTTCTCGATTGGGAGTACAGCTTCGGCCCCATAAGTCATTGAAAAGGGAGTTTCGCCCATTGACCGTTGCGGCGTCGTTCGATAGGTCCATAAAACATACGAGAGCTCTTCCACTCATTTCCCCTTTGCATCATCCAATCTCTTTTTCAGACCGCTTACTACAACTTTGTTCACGGCCTCGGCTTGCCCATTTCCTTGAGGGTAGGCAGGAGTGGAATATCGGTTGGTGATGCCAAACTCGTTGCAGTATTCCCTGAAGTTCTTACTATCAAATTGAAGACTGTTGTTCGAGATAAGGGTGTGAGGAGTTCCGAAGCGCGTAATAATGTTTTTCCAAATGAATTTCTTAGAGTCCACGTCCCTGATGTTGGCCAAAGGTTCAGCCTCTACCCACTTGGTGAAATAGTCGGTGCCGACTATTATGTATCGCTTATTCCCTGCTACTTTAGGGAAAAGACTGACAATATCAAGACCCCATTGAGCAAACGGCCAAGGGCTGGAGAGGGGGTTAAGGATTCCTCCAGGTTGGTGGATATTTGGGGCGAATCTCTGGCATTGATCACACTTCTTCGTATATTCTTGGGCATCTCTCTGCATATTCGGCCACCAGTATCCCTGGGTGAGTGCCCTGTGCGCCAGCGATCTTCCTCCTGTGTGACTCCCACAAATTCCCTCATGTAGCTCTTCAAGCAGGGACTCGGACCCCTCTGGGTGTATACACAATAGGTACGGCCCAGAATAGGAACGCCGGTATAACTTGTGGTCTTCCGACAACCAAAACCGAGGAGCATTCCTTCGTATTTTCTCGGCCTCTAGTTTTCCCTCTGGTAATGTATCATCTTTGAGGAAGTTCATTATAGGATCCATCCAGCTGGGACTCTTTCTAACCTAATGGACCTGAGCTGAGTCTATTCTAATTGAACTTGCTTGGACTAGATCCTCAACAAGGATCATTCGTGGCAAATCATGCGCCGAGGACGTGGCAAGAGTGGCCAGCGAATCTGCATGTGTGTTCTCGCTTCTAGAAACATGTGTCAGATTGAAGGATTCAAAGTCCGACTATAAGCGTTTGACTCGTCTGAGATACTCTTGCATTCTAGCATCTCTAGCTTCTAACTCACCCATCACTTGGCCAACAACCAATTTGGAGTCCGAGAACGCTTCCATTACCCTTCTGCCCAATTTTTGAACCATCATCATTCCTTGAAGTAAGGCTTCGTACTCAGCCTCGTTGTTCGTGGCCGAGAACCCGAGCCTTAGCGATTTTTCAATGGCAATACCTTCGGGCGATATTAGAACTAGCCCAATTCCAAATCTTCTTTGGTTGGCCGCACCATCCACATAGACTTTCCAGTGCAAGGTCTCCCGTGTTGAGATTGTGCAAACCAATTTTCCATCCATGCCTTTCTTCTTGGTTATTGTTTCTACAGAGGGTTTAGCGAATTCTGCAACTAAGTTTGCGAGGACTTGACTCTTGACAGAGGATCTGGGCATATATTTGATATCAAAGGCCCCCAAAAGTGCACTCCACATGACGATCCTTCCTGTGTAGTCGGCGCTTTGAAGTACCGATCGAAGGGGAAGCTGGGTTAGAACGATGACTCTGTGTGCCTGAAAGTAATGGGGGAGTTTTCGCTTGACATGCACCACTGCTAGAATTGCCTTCTCTAGTGGTAAGTAACACACTTCAGCCTCATGTAACGATTTACTCACATAATACACTGGTCGCTGAACTCCATTATCATCCTGTAAAAGTACCAGGCTTACAGCATGAGGGGCTACCGCTATGTATGCAAACGGCACCTCGTCTGCCTCAGGGCTAGACATAATGGGTGGTCGCGACAAGTATTCTTTGAGTTACTGGAAGGCCAGGACACAATCTTCCGACCACTCAAACCCTTTCCACTTATTCATTAATAGGTAGAAAGGTCGACATCAGTCTGCAGATCGTGATATGAACCGGTTCAATGCCGCAACCATGCTAGTGAGTTTCTGCACTTCTTTCGGATTCCGAGGAGCCTGTAGGCTATTGATCGCTTTGATTTGATCTGGGCTTACCTCTATCCCTCTATGGGTTACCATATAGCCTAGGAATTTCCCAGATCCGACCCCAAATGAACATTTGGAAGTATTGAGCCGCAACTTGTGCTCCTTTAAGATGCCAAAAATGATCTCTAGGTCTTTCACGTGCTCGGACACCACCTTGCTTTTCACCACCATATCGTCTATGTAGACTTCAATAACTTTGCCTAGTTGCTGTTCAAACATTTTGGTCATCATCCTTTGGTACGTTGACCTTGCGTTCTTTAGTCCGAAAGGCATCACCTTATAGTGGTAGTTTCCGACGGGTGTCATGAATGCTATTTTCTCTTGATCCTCTAATGCCAGAGGTATCTGATGATAGCCCTGGAAGGCATCCAAGAATCTCATTCGAGAGTGGCCTACAGTCGCATCTACCAGTCGGTTTATTCGAGGTAACGAGAACGGGTCTTTCGAGCATGCCTTGTTCAAGTCTGTGAAGTCTACGTAGACTCGCCACTTCCCTGTTTTCTTTCTTACCACCACCGTATTTTCCATCCATTTGGGGTAAAAGACTTCTTTGATAGCCCCTGCCTTTTTCAATTTTGTCACTTCGTCTCTAACGGCACTGGCATGTTCCTTTGAGAGACGTTGGGGTGGTTGCTTCTTTGGAATGGAAGATGGGTTGACATTCAAGTGGTGACAAATAAGGCTAGGGTTAACCCTGGGGGCATCGTAAGCGTCCCATGCAAACACATCGACATTTCTTCTCAGAAACCCGACCAGTTCCTCTTTTTCTTGAGGAGGCAACTCAGAGCCGACCTGGAAAAATCTCTTCGGATCATTGTCAACGATAAACTTTTCTAAACTTTCACACCTTATCTCCTCGGCTAACTCATTGACTTGCCCTGCCGAGGTGGCTGGTTGCTATAAGTTCTCAGAGGCCAAGGACTCGGCATTGGACCGACGTGAGATGGCGGCCACCGTACACTGCCTGGCCATGGCTTGATCTCCACGAATCTCTTCTACTTGGCCTCTGGACGGGTATTTTACCTTTTGGTGAAGCGTGGAAGATACAGCTTCTAGGGCATGGATCCATGGCCTGGCTACTATCCCTGTGTAGGGCGAGTAGGCATCGACCACGATAAAGTTCACCTCCACCACCTTTGACCCAGTTTGTATGGGTAGTCTGATCTGTCCTTTTAGCGTAACAGTCTTCCCTTCGAAGCTGATAAGGGGAGAGTCATAAGCCGTCAAATCCTCTGGCCTCAGGTTCAGCCCCTTGTATAGATCAGGGTACATTACCTCCACTGCGCTACCCGGGTCTACCAACACCCTTCTCACATCAAAGCCTCCGATTCTCAGCGTAACTACTAAGGCATCGTCGTGAGGTTGGATAGTTCCTTTCTTATCCTCGTCCGAGAATACTAATATCAAAGAGCTTCACTTTTTAGACCTTTTAAATCCTCTTTCCCTGTCCTCGACAGAGAGCCAAGCCACAGACAGCACCCTGGAAGGATATGAGCCGGTTCTTCCTGGAGCGACAAAGATGACATGGATCGTTCCTGTGGGGGGTCTTAAGGATACATCTTTTTGAGGCTCTTGCATTGCCTGGCCCGGATGACCGCTTGAGGGGTGTAAAAGGTGACGTAACTTTCCTTCTCGGACCAACTAATCTAGGTGATTCCATAGATTCCTGCAATCCTCAGTGGTATGTCCATAGTCCTGATGATAGTGGCAATACAGGTTCTGGTTACGTTTCGAAGGGTCCCCAGCCATTTGTCCTGGCCATCTAAAGAAAGGTTCATTCTTGACTTTCTCTAAAACTTGTTGTACTGGCTCTCTGAACACGGCATTAACCGTTTGCATGTTATTTTGTCCAGCCTGTCTCAAAAAATCTCTCCTCAACTGGTTATGGTTATATCGTTCTGACCTGAAATCATTCCTTCTGGGGGGAACGATCTTCTCCTTTCCCTTTCCTTGTAGCTGATCTTCTTCCACCCTTTTGTACTTGTCAATCCTATCCATTAACTGATGAACGTTGGTAACGGGTTTACCAATGAGAGATTTTCTTAAGCCATGCTCAATGGGGAGACTGCCTTTGAACGTGCTGATAGCGACGTTATCGTGGTTCTCATCTAGCTCGTTATACATCTCCCAATATCTATCCGAGTACGCCTTTAGGGTTTCTCCTTCGCGCATGGATAAAGACAATAACAAACTTAGGGGTCGAGGGACCCTACTATCCGTAATAAAGCGAGAACAAAAAGCCCGAGTGAGCTGCTTATAGGAGCCTATGGAATTTGTCTCTAGGCTAGTAAACCATCTCATCGCCATTGGCCCCAAGCTCGACGGGAAGACTTTGCACATCAGAGCCTCATTTTGGGAGCGGATGGCCATTCTTTGGTTAAACTGGCTTACGTGCTCCACTGGTTCTGATCGGCCGTTGTAAATGGCAAACGTTGCTTGATTAAAGCGTCGAGGTAACTTAGCCCCTTCGATTCTGTGTGCGAAAGGTGATCTGGAGATCTGATCTAATGCCTTGTTCATAGCGTCATTTCCCAAACCCTTGCTGGACGGGTTCTCATACCTTCGCAGAAGGTGAGACTCCTTCTCGTAAGAAAAGGTCTCACTTGGGGGTGTTCTCAACCTCCGTCGATAACTCACGTCCTCCTTGTTAAAGGTTGCGTCTGAGCTAGAGGGAGATCGCTTTCGCTGCGCACGTCGCAACTTTCTTTTCAGGTCATCTATCTCTCGCTGCATGGCCTGATGATTGTTTCGCCTCTGGGATACGTGACTACCTATTTGGGTATGACTTTGGCTCGTCTGGGTAGTATGTACGCTCCCCTCATGATTCCTTCTGTTACCTAGGTTGGCAGGATCATTTTGCCACTGAGACTCAATGGGTTCTGTCTGTTGAGGGTTAGCCTGGTGAGGATTCTCCTGGTGTGGACCTAATCCTGCCATGCTCAACTATTGTGCTTACTGACACTTTAGTTCTTCCCACAGATGGCACCAATTGTAGGGGCACAATTCTAGTGGCCCAATCCTTGTTGGTCAAGTCTTGGTCCAAAAGGTCCCACACAATGAATTTTTTTGTAGAGTATGGGCTGAAGAACTAGGTTTCAGTTAGCTTAAACGATTTGTTGCATGGGTTAAAAAAAAATACAGAAAGAAAAACGAAAAAGATGGACGTGAAGAGAGATCCCTCTTAAGTGACCGGGCTCGAAACTTCATTCATAGGCATATATTAATACAGTAAAATTTCTCTTCTGTGTTCCTCCTCTCCTTTCTTTTTCCTCCCCCTCTCTTGGGAGACTTTTACATATTATATAGGCCCTCTCCTATCATTTGGGCTTTACACTTATTGATCATCCAAACCCCTACTTGAGCACCTGTCTCATCAGACACCCTTATCAATTCTTTGTGAGTTGCAGTGGCCAAGGTAGCACTGTTCAGGGGTCTTCTCTTCATTAATGCGGCCAGGAGAGTAGTTATGATGCATTTAATGTGGTGGTGGCAGCCTTTACTGAGATATTTTGGGTTCCTTCCTTTTTGCGTATTTGGGGGATGGACTACAGTGGCTGGGACACACCTTTGATCTGGATTTTGCAGTGTCCGAGGAGGAATTCCTCCTCGGACATGTTTTCTTTGGCCCAGTGGGCCTAAATAAGGATTCTGGACCACGATGTCTCCTCGGACGGACTGGTCCTCGGACGGGCCCAGGGCCCAGTCAACCTATTAGATTGTATATTTTTTAAAAGTCAATATATTAACTTGAAAGAAAATGAAAAACCAACTATTAACCAATAATATTATCACGCGCACCGCGCGGGTCTACGACTAGTTATACATAAAAGCGACACAAAAATCTTATCATTTCTCTCTCTTGTGGCTTCTAGGAAGTCCAAATCTCCAAAAATCAAGGACTACCACTATTTAATTTGCAAAATCTCTTCAAACCCACATTTGAATCTTTTCAAAATCTCTAAAATTAAGGACCAAATTCACTTCTTCATCTGCATCTTCTCCTTCTCATCCCTTACCTTCTTCTTCTTACCATTTACCCATTGGCTTACTTACCCTTTGTTGGTTTCAAATTGGTTCAGATTAAGGGTGAGAAGTTGGAGAGATCTAATGTCAAGGTGTTCTACCTTCTACATTCTCTCACAGGACGGGGGAATAAAAGAGAAAAAACATATATATTTTAACACTTTTTGTTTAAGTTTTTAGATTAGACAGATGATAGAAATTTAAGAAGAAAACCTAAGGAATAGTAACTAATGTGTTAAAACAACCTAAACTTAAAAAAATAAATGCTGTGCGAGAGAAGATTTTACCTGTTGAAACTACCTAAACTTTAGAAATGAAATTTCATTGGCGATAGAAGGAATGGTGGAGACTTCAATCAATCCCATGAATTTAGGAAATTCTTGGAATTTTGGAGACTTGTTTATCCCACGGATTTTGAAGGAATTGTGGAGATTCTAGTCGATTACAAGAATGATAAGACTCAACAAAAATTGGGAGTGCTCCTACGCGAAGCACAATACATGTCACTAGTTCGAGGGATTAGAGGCCAAGATCCGGAAACAATTACAGTTGTTAGATATACTATCCAAACCAATTGTAGACTCATGTACTTATAAAACAAGCAACTTAACCCTGAGTTAGTCTAGGATTAGTTAAGTATTATTTGGTATATAAACCTTATAGTGGGCTCATTACAATATAAGTGCTTATTATCAATATTTAATCATCAAGAGCTTTCTTACTATGGACATAAGTACTTTAACAACTTAAAAAAAAAATCTAAATGGGGTTATTTTATAAACTCTAGAGGATCCACATTCTATGAAATCTCACCTTATTAAATATTAAGCATAAAGAGACAAATTGACATAAAGTAACTCCCAAATAAATTTCTTAAAAATCTTTACGCTCCAACGTTAAATAAGTGGTTTAATTTTTGTCTACATCATTATTTAAATTATTTAAATCGTAGATATTAAAAATATATTAGTCAATGAATATTTAAATGCTGGTGATATGATTAACAATAAATGAGATTTTGAGAACTCTAGATAAGAAATAGAATGACTCTTTTGATTGGGCAAATTCATTTTGTTTCTTTTCCCGCTTGTATGACATAATCTTTAACTTTTTTTATTCCCTCTTTTCCACGAACATTTGTATGAGTACTAGTGGACATTTTTAAATGTTTTACTGTCATATATTTTACTCAGCAAAAATTAATGAAGACTTTAGTTCTCTTATTAGGCAGCAACGAAACCGCAAGGAAAAATATTAAAATAAATAAGTAAGAAGAAGAAAGTTGCCTCTTTCTAAAAAAATTAGTGCAATTAGTTTAAAAGTTTTGGCATGGAGCTTCCTTGTTAACTAGATTCTAAACTTTACCTTTGTCTGTTTTCTTTGGATCAGAAAGGTGAGGGGGTAACATGGATTTTGCTTCATCTGTGAGGTAGGGGTAAATGAGAGAGGGAACGAAATTTGATTCATGAAAGGAAGGGTGTCCGTAGGTCTATTAACAAATTGTAACATTTTATTGACAGAGCTCAAATTGTTGGAGATTGAAATTTTAAGCATGTCGGTCATTAGCCATTACCATTCATATTCACAAATGGTTTCTCGAAGCAATATTTTACGAATGGAGTCAAATTTCCTGTTATTCACATTATCATTATCACTAAGAAGTTAAACAAACAGAAATACACAAAACACCTATACATCGACAAAGCGGAGTTTACCACCTTTGTTCATTCTCTAATAAACACAACTTTTCATGCCTAAATTTTGGATAAGTTACGCTCATATGTGTAAATCATAATCTCATAATATATCGAACAAGACAAAGTTTTGTGAAAGATGATCATGGGGCAAGCTGGACTCGAGCATTTCCAATCAAACAATAAAAGGCTGGAGGTATGTGAAAAAGGTAGATTTGATTCAAGTGAATTTGCAAGAAATTGCATCTTAAACAGTATAACTTCATTAGAAATTTTAGAAAATCATAACCAACTATATAAAAGGGTTTCAGTCTAATATTTATTTAAATTACAAACACTAAACAATCACATCACATGTCAATATAGTAGTCTTAGTAGATGCTCATCACATTCATATGTCATTTTAAAAAGTAGATAAACAAGAAAGTTTTAAATCCTACAAACCAAAAGTTGGGAGCAGACCCTCGACCACTTCCATACACAGGATTGCTGTGAACAAGAATGAAGCCAAATGCATTACATTTGAAATGCATATAGATCGTAACCACTGTTCACTAGCATCTTCTTGCCATAATAATTAACTCCACCATTGCCTTCAATATGTCTCAAATTATCTACATTCTCATTGTTGAAGGGAAATTTTGTCAACATTGAGCACATAGATATTGCAATACTCTCTAACTATAGCCACTTCAATGAGTAACCAAACCAAATGTATTTCCAAATTTCAACCACAATTATCAGTTTAATTTCAAGACATACTTCAACTCTTAAGTATTGAAATTCAAAGAGCTATTCAACCATGCCAATGGAGAATACCTTCAACTTCAAGCATCTGCATAAATTTAAAGCTGTTAGTCAAGCTAGGCTTCTAGTATGTACAGTACATTTCTAAATGCTTTCTAGAAGCAATACTTTCTCTATATAGACAAAAGTTCTCATTATTCAGAAATTAAACAAAAATTCATGAAATACCCATATAAGGTCAGTTTGGCTACCCATAACTGAAGTGAAGCAAGATTTATCTTACATGGTATAACTTAAATGTTCAAGAGTTTTCATGAAAGATTTAAGACAATCGTAGCCAACTATAAGGAAGGTTTCAATCCAACATTCATGTAATCACGCACATTTAAACGATATCTTGAAAAGGAAAGAAAATCAATTTAAATATTACAAACTCAAAGATGGAGCAGATATTTCTACCACTACCTTATCCAGAAGAACCGCTATTAAGGAGATTGAAACCATATAGAACTTAATCTTTGTTTAATAGCATCATCTTGGCATTCCAATGCACTCCACCATGATTGATCAGCTTCAATACATCTCAAGTTGATTGCATTCTCATTGTTGAAAGGCAATTTTGTCAATATTTGGCACATGGATATCTTAATACTCTCTAAAGATGGCCATTTTAATGAGTCACTTGTCCAAATTCTTTTTACTCTTGGAAGATTAGAAAGTACTAGCATCTTTAATCTTGGAAGCACATCAGGTTCCAGCCCAATATTCTCAGACTCTGTAATTATCTCTTCAATTTCAGGACATTCTTCAACTTCTAAGTGTTGAAGTTTAGAGAGTTCTTTAATCATGCCACTAGAGAATATCATCTTCAAGTTCAAACATTTGCATAAAGTTAAAATTGTTAGCTGAGATAGGCTTCCATAATGTACCGGACCTTCCCAAATGGTTTTTAAATTTGGAACATTATTTATGAGCATCTTTTCCAAGCATATTAACGCACTTCCTGTTATGTTATTACCATCAACAATTGTTTCAATTTCATTGCACCCGTCAATCAAACAACCTTGCATCTTGTTGATACTATCGACACCAAAATCTGATAGTCTTGAAGCTCCCTTGTGCCCAATCAATTCAAATGCATGAGTTTTCAAAAGTACCTCTGAAATGATAGGATCTACACCTTCACCATTTGCAAATTTCAAACAATTCATATTTTGATATTCAAAGCAACCAAGAATTTTATAAAGGGCTGTGTCATGGTAACCAACAGAAAACTGAAATGTGAAGCAGGAAACTTTCCATAAATGGCTCGTTGAGATAAAACTCTTAAGACAATCCACTGTAGGGAAGCAAATTGAAAGTGAAGTCAATTGCATCAAGGTAGCCACTCCCTCAGAAATAGCCTTTACAGTTAGCTCCCAACTTTGATTATTTGAATCCACAATTATTTGTAGCTCTTCCAATAAATAAAGACTTGAAAAGACATCTCGACAAGATTCTACATCACTTGAATGTCTAATGCCAAAATTCGACAATGACATACGTAAACACTTCAACTGAATCAAATGTCTAATCTGAATTGGAAAATGATTAAGCCCAGTGTCTCGAATATCAAGCACCTCAAGATGCTCAAGTCCATTTAAGTGGAGTTCCATTAAAGAGATGCAAGAATGCAAATATAGCGCTCTAAGACACTTCAAGACGGATATAGTTGATGGTAATAACGTAATTCCAGTGCCATGTAAATCTAGAACTCGTAGATTTTGCATGTATTGAAAGAATAAATCAGGAATCTCTTTTAGTTCCCTATTTCTCTGTAATAACAGTGTGGAAAGCATATTGCAATCTGGCATTTCCGGCAAAGTGCCCAATTTACTATCCATCAAGGAGATTCGATTCGCTTGTTGCCATTCTACCTCATCGGGAACCTTTTGCAACCCTCCATGGGGTTTCACCAAAATATTAAAATTACATCTTCGAGAAGAAATGTTAAGTGCCAT
Organism: Quercus lobata; assembly: GCF_001633185.2. NCBI lineage: Eukaryota > Viridiplantae > Streptophyta > Magnoliopsida > Fagales > Fagaceae > Quercus > Quercus lobata. The sequence continues at coordinate 102,192,963 of NC_044905.1, read as the reverse complement.
AGTTCGTATTACTTTGTTCATCCTCACATGATTCACCTTTTCACTCTTCTCTAGCAAAGACACGCTGATAAGTTCGTTCAATATTGAATGTCCTATCCCACGTGCAACTCTAAACTCACTTGCATCATGAATGAAACCTTCAACTGTCCAGCATTCCAATAGAGGATCTGTATGAATTTCATAGTCTTCAGTATATAATGCACAATAGAGAAAGCAATCCTTTTGACCCTCATCTTTCAAATTTTCATAACAAAACTCTAAGCACTCAATCAATTCACCAATGCCTTGGATGTTGATACTAGGCCATCTCCGCAACCTTCTTAATCCATCCCTCCAAAGGTGAATGTTATCCATTCTTCTAAAATAACTTGCTACCTTATCTATCAAGAGTGGCAAACCAGCACATTCAATAACAACTTCCTTGGCTATTGATTCAACATTTGGAATATTGAAATGTCGACCCACCTTTACCTTGAACATATTCCATGCATCAGCTTCAGACAATCGTTTCACTTCTAATTCCCAATGAGTATTCATATCAGAACAAACATGAAGATATCTAGTTGCCAACACCACCTTGCTATCCATTTCACTTCCATACATTCCTATCAGAGACAGATCAAGAGTGTCCCAAACTTCATCCAAAAGAAGTAGATACCTTTTGCTTTTTAACTCTCTCCATATTTGTTGTGCAATTTCAGGCTCAGTGATGCCTTCCGTATTCAATTTTAGCCGATCTGCAATTTTGTGTTGCAACTTTTCTAAACTCAAATCCTTTGATACAGTTACCCAAATAACAATATCAAACATTTTAGCAATATCTTCATAGTTATTTAAACTCTTCATTATGGTTGTTTTTCCAATTCCCGGCATTCCCCAAAGTCCAAATCTTTTTACATTCTTATCTCTTAGATGGCCCAGTATTTTTTCAACAATTGAGTGGAGAAATGGCTTGTCTTCTGGTTTGGGTCCATGCATAATTATCACACGCTCTGGCAATTTCTCAACTAGCATTCCTATCTTAGACTTTTCCTCTAACCAAAGATTATGCAGTTCATCACACTTCTCTGCGATGATTTTGCTAAGATCTGTGCATGACTTGCTTGACCCATGCTGACTCCGTCTCTTTTTATTACTTTTTTCGTCATTGTACTTGATTTCTAGTTCTCGCACCTCTTCTTCACTCTTCATGACCCTAGAAATCCAGGCTTCACATACTTGATTGACTAGCTTTGTCTTTGTTTGAGCCAATATATCATCCCTTCTGGCATACAGCTTCTTTGCTTCCTCTTTTAACCTTCTATGGTTGTCTTCTAGATCATTATCAGCTTCATTATCAGGTTTGCGCCTCATGTTATTGACAATATTTTTCACACAGTTGTAGGCATCCTCCCCTGCTGCAGTACCCACAGCAGAAGCTGCAGCCGAACCTATACCAGAAGCTGCTGCCTCAAACATATCTGTTTTACAACAAAAAGGAATTCAAGATGCTAACAAAACTCAAATGCAGGATGAAGACTTTTCAGTTTAGACAAGTAATAAATAAAATATACAACAACACAAACAAGGATGTGGTTAGTCAAAAGATGCTGAGTGGATTTAGCAATCATGTTAGTAGATGACTCTCACATGGTAAAATTATAGAATCAAAGCACAGTTCTCACATTCTCATGAAGCATCTTTAGACATGGAGCCTATTTTTAATCATTGACAACCAAGCGTTAGTCCCAATTTTTTGGGGTTAGCCACATGTATTTTTTTCGCCATTTTATTCTATTCAAAATCATACTTTCTATTACTTAATTGACAAGTTATTTTTTACCACAACTTCTATTTATATTATTTTAGCATTCCTTTACCTTTTTTCTTATCAAAAATCATTCCTTTACTCTCTTTGTTTTTTTTTTTTTTTTTTGCCATCACACTTGAATCAACTCACTCTTTCTCGTTAGTGCATTAATCACTCTCCTAAGATCATAAACAAACATTCTCAAGTAACAATTTTAATCAATGAAGAATTATTCATTCATGGGCTCTTTATTTTTTTAATTTTTTAATTTAATCTCCTCTTTTTATTTTTTTGAAAACTTCTCCACAAGAGGATATAGATGGGGCGATTCAGGTGGGATCTAATGTAGATTCAACTTTTTATTCAATTGTAGGATCCGGACGGTCTTGGGGGGGGGGGGGACCACCATGGCTTCTCTCTTCTTGAGAATCCATACATCAAATAAATTTCTTGTTAAGTTATGGACTTATTTAAAAACGAATAAACCAACAATTCCAAGAAATCATACCTTCTACCAAAATCTAATATTAAAATACATACTTCGCTCATGGAGCACTTTCAGTCATAATTTATTTTTGCGCTAATGTTTTAAATATTAAGGCCCTTTTTTTCCTACGGATTTAATTGGCTCAAGCACATATGCATTCCACATCAAGTTGGCATATAAATCAATAACCCATTAGTCTAATATATATATTATACGTCACTGTATGATTTAGACATCAGGTCACCATGCAAAAATTAATCTCTTTTAATATAAGCAAGAGTTTTTTTTATAGAGAGAGTAACATAAGCAATAGGGGCATTATAGAAAGGGGCTTTGATTGTTTCACATCTAAGAGTGTCCACACTCCTTCACATCCTGTCCAAAGAATTTCATATCATGTAAAAAATGTGGAAATTTGGTAGGAAAGTGTGAACATTATGCGAAACATTTTATATCAAGCAATGCAAAACAATAATTAGCCTATGCATGGTGTCAGGTACCACCAATTTTACTGAAAATTTTCACAAATAGAGGTAGCATTAGCAATCTATGTGGAATGTGCCACATCAAACACCATGTTCTTAATTTATTTTTATTTACCATCCTAAAAAAAAATAAAACCCACTCATGACTAACAAGGCTTGGCCAAAACTAACTATCCAATCAATCTCCAAATTTGGTGGCAGGTTCATTATTATTATTTTGCCACCAATAGTTGTGGTGGATATGAATTGCCGCTCAAAGAAGACCTCTTTGACAAGGCATCCAACATTATCTCACAAGAAATTGTTCGGTAGAGAAGAACTCAATCACAATGTCAACACCTAATCCATAGCTTCAACCCAGACGAAACAATACCCAAACCTGAATCACATAACTTAATTCCCACCACACGCACGAGAACAAAGCTAAAACAAAAGCATCAAAACAAATTTAGCAACATAAGGCAAAGGGGAACAATCCAAGTCAAATTTAGAAGTTCTAGACAGCTAGAATTTTTAAGAATTAGGGTTAGGTTTTTGTAGAAAAAAGGCTAGAAAAATTGTAAGGAATATAGGGTTTCTAACAAGGATAAAGGAATGGTAGAAGTTTTGGAAGAAATAAAAGGAAAACCTAAGGTTTGGTTTGCAATTACAGGGCTGTGAATAGCAACCCTAGCAGAGTACTTGGATGTTTGGGGGTTTGGGTCTCTGTTCCATATATACGTGGTTTAGGGTTTGAAGTATTTGGTTGTAGAGATTTATAAGTGACATATTATTATGAATGTGTTTGCAAGGTTTCAAGTTGTTGAAAATTCTCCCGGTTTGGTTTACCTCCAGTATTTTTTTAACTAGAATCTCCTTTTGTTTTAACTAGTAAGTTGCCCGTGCAATGCACGGATAATTTTGTGATATTTTATGCAAGACGGTTTTGGATAATATTGTGCATACATTATAAAGGAAAAGCAAATTAAATTAGAGTAAAGAAACTGTAGGGATGTTAGGCCCAGGAGTCCATTATCTGTTTTTATATAGGGCCCGTGGCCCAAGCCGAGGACTAGGGATTGTCCAAGAAGGAGAAGTTTTTGTCAGAAGAGATAATGTTAGTAAATAAAGGGGTTAGTTTTGGTTATAATGGCTCAAGATGATGGGCAGAGGATAAATGCCTCCTCGGCTAACCAAAGCCAAGGTCTGAGGAGGTAATCTATCGACCAAGGTAACGTTCCAGGAAGTTCTGTAGGTGTGGATAAGCATTGCAGAGACACCAGACAGGGAGAAGTCCTAAAATATCTAAAGAGAAAATTGCTGCTTTCACATTAAATGCATTGCAGCTAACTCTTTGACCACATTAATGTGGAGGTGATACCTAAACAGTGGATTTCAGCCTTACAATTACTACATGAAGACTTATGGGAGGTGCTAATGGGACAAGTATCAACATCAACCACCTAGCATGCATGTGGAGGAAAAAGATAAAAGGAGAAAAGAGTATAAAAGAAGGAAGGAGCAATGAAAGAAGGGGATCGAGAAAAAGAGAAAATGACTATAGCATTAAGAACTGACTTTGTAACCAAATCTAAGGGAAATATATAAGAACAGATCTCCTCGGACTTTGCCGAGGAAGATTATCGTTATCATAAACCTGTCTATTTTCATTCTCTTGACATTTGAATTTGCTTTGATATTAGTCTGATTCATTAAAGCCCAGTGTTCCAACCCACTCTCTACAAATTTATTACTTTGGGCTTTTTGGGCCTAAGTCCATCCACCTCTTGGGCTAGAAACTCAAATCTGGTCTTTAAAGAAACATATACATTTTGAGATATTAAAAATTAGTTTAGTAGCTGCATTGCATATTTGTAGCCTTCTTAAAGTAAGATTAATTTGTTTTTTTTTTTTTTTAAATCATGAAACCAAAAATAAATGCAAAAAAGTAAAGGGACTATGAAAATCAACTAATTTGTGTTGTTTTCACATATTTCATATCATGAAATGAAATTATGTCCAACTTTCTAATCGTCTTTCATTCATCGATAGTGTAACATTAAGACATGATGTGGGCAAGTGTGTATGCATGTGTCTTATAGATAATTTAAAATTAAATCATGGTAGAATATGGCTTTACTTTGCGCATCAAATATTCTCTCTACCTATATGCCCAAAACAAAAACTATCCAACCAAATTACCAAACCCTAAATTATATTTAAGCCCCTAATTTAAAAAAGAGAGAAAAAAAATGACCCAAAGGGGTTTCGGTGTCTTTATAGTGGTGGGAGGCCAGTGAAATGGAGGTGGTGACCCCTCGAATTCCTCTTTCTCTATATTTCAAATGTTTTGCCAGTTTCAGGTCTTTTTATTTTTTTAATAAGTAATAAAGATATATATTTAAGAACACTAACTTATGCAAAAAACATAAGGCAGAGAGAAAAGCACAAAGGGAAAGAAAGAGAAAAAAGAAAAAAAAAAAAAAGAAAAGAAAAAAGAAAAGAAAATATACTAATTACACAAGAGAGAGCTAAGGAACAAAGGGAGAGAATCACTAAAGGTGAGTCCCCAAACCCTAGACCAATCAAATAGAGAGTCACTGAAAGAAGCCAATAGCTGGTCATCCGAACTTTCCATGTCCTCAAATGTCCCTCTATTTCGCTCCCTCCAAAAACACCACATCAAGCATAATGGAGCTAAATTCCAAATGCTAGACACATGCTTTCCAGGCCACTTTCACCAACCAAATAAAGTATCTGCAACCGATCTTGGCAAGACCCAAGAAATCCCAAAATATCTAAACACCAAACTCCACAACCGATAAGCCTTACCACAATAAAGTAACAAATGCTCCACCGTCTCCCCATTACAAGGGCACATGATAAAACAGTCAACAAAAACCATCCCTCTTCCCCTCAAATTGTCACCTATAAGGATCCTATCCCATACAACAGTCCACACAAAGAAGGAAACACGCCGAGGAACCTTAACCTTTCAAACACCTTTCCAAGGAAAAATAATGGGCAATGGGCTTCTCAACTTATTGTAAAATGAACGGATATCAAAATCCCCATTCTTTGTCAACTTCCATCACATACGATCTCCATTCTCAATGTGAGGTAGATTTGAACCCAAAGTACAGAAAAATTCATCAACACCACCCATTTCCCAATCATTTGGTCTCCGAATAAAATGAACATTCCAGCTTCTCTGTTCCCTTATCCCCAACCGTTCAAGAGAAGAGACCACCAATGCCTCTTTATTGGATGCAATCCCATACACACTCGGAAAGGACAATTGAAGTGGAGAATCCCCACACCATTGATCTGTCCAAAGCTTAACTCTGTCTCCCACCCCTACCACAAAGCGAATATTTTTGCTAAATTCCTCCCACCCCATGCGGATACTTCTCCACAAGCCACATCCATGTACCCCTCTACCAAGCTTAGAAGTCCATCCCCTCCATTCTTCCCTAAACTTGAGAGCCACTACCCTTCTCCAAAGCCTTGTCTCCTCAATCCCAAACCGCCATAACCACTTCCCTAGTAAGGCTTTATTAAAAGTAGTTAATTTCCTTACTCCTAACCCACCATTTTTCAAAGGTGCACACACCTTGTCCCATCCCACCAAATGTATCTCGGAGTCCCCCCACAGGAAATCCCTTTGCAACCTCTCAATTTTATTGGCCACATGCGTAAGGATGGTAAAAAGAGATAAATAATAAGTGGGGAGACTAGATAACGTGCTTTTAAGCAACGTTAGTCTTCCACCTTTTGACAAATACATCTTCTTCCAATTGGCCAACTTACGCTTAATTTTCTCCAAGATAGGATTCCATATAGTAGGGGACTTGTGGGACGCTCCCAATGGCATACCAAGATAGGTCATAGGCAAAGACCCAATCTGGCATCCCAAAATCTCTACCAAGACATGAACATTAGGAACCTCCCCAATGTGAACGATCTCACTCTTCAGCGCATTAACCTTTAAACCTGTAACTGCCTGGAAACAAAGAAGAAGCATCCGAACATGTACAATCTGCTCCTCATCTGCATCGCAAAACAGAATCGTATCGTCCGCAAACAAAAGATGTGAGACACATATCCCTCCACCCCATCTACCATCAGCCCTAAAGCCTCAAAACAAACCAGCTCCTTCAACTCTTTTCATCATCTTACTAAAGACCTCCATCATAACCAAAAACAACATGAGAGATAGCGGCTCCTCTTGTCTCAATCCCCTCGAACTCCCAAAAAAATCAGCTGGAGACCCATTAAACAAGACCAAGAATTGGACAGTAGATATGTAAGTGCAGATCCACCTACACCACCTCACCCCAAATCCCATTCTCTGCAAAAAATCAAGAAGAGCCTCCCAGTTCACATGATCATAGGCTTTCTCAATATCTAATTTACAAATAACCCCCAGAATCTTACTCTTCACCCTACTATCAACACACTCATTAGCAATGAGAACTGAATCAAGTATTTGTCTACCACCTACAAAACTATTCTGAGACTCAGATATCAGCTGATCCAAAACCTCTTTCAAGCGGTTTGCCAACACCTTGGCCAAAATCTTGTAAACACTCCCCACCAAACTAATACGTCTAAAATCTCGAATATTGGATGCACCATTCTTCTTAGAGACTAAGGCTATGAAAGTTGCATTAAGAGATTTTTCAAACTTACTGTGTAGATAAAACCCTTCAAACGCAACTAAGACATCTCTTTCCACAACTCCCCAACAATGGTGAAAGATAGCCAAAGAGAAACCATCAGGACCTGAGGCTTTATCTCCTTCCAACTCTTTGACAACTCAAAGAACCTCCTCCTGTTCAAATCTTCGTTCAAGCCAGTTCCTCTCCAACCCCTCTATCTGATCAAACTCCAAACCTTCTACAAAAGGCCTCCACTCCTTTGTCTCCTTGTACAAGTTTTTATAAAACTGTACAGCTTGGTCTGCCATCTCCAATTTGTCCTTATAGATAACCCCATTCACCTCCAACATTCAGGTCTTTTTATTTGGTAATATATAGTGAAATAGTGCGTTTTATTTAACAATCCACAACATTCTTGTGTCTCTCTATCTCTCTCCAGGGCTTATAGATGATTTAAAATTAAATTATGGTAGAATATGGCTTTACATTACACAACAAATATTCTCTCTGCCTATATACCCAAAACAAAAACTATCTAACTAAATTACCTAAATCATATTTAAGCCCCTAATTTAAAAAAGAAAAAAGGAAAAAAAAAAAAAATTACCCGTCGGAGTTTTGGCGTCTTGATGGTGGTGGGAGGCCACTATAACGAAGATTGTGACCCCTCAGATTCCTCCCTCTCTCTTTCAAATGTTTTGTTAGTCTCAAGTCTTTTATTTTGGTAATATATAATGAAATAGTACATTTTATTTAATAATTCACAACATTTTTGTCTCTCTATCTCTCTCCAAGGTCTTATCTAGTTAGTTATTACTATTAGTCTTTACTTTTTTATTTTATTTTTGCTTTTTTAAAAATACTAAAATAGTGAGTATGCTAAAAAACATGAAGAATAGAGAAATGTGTTGTGTAAGCTTAAGCAATTAATGAGATATAAATGAGATAACAATAAAATAAGTTAATGTGAACTTTTGGATAACAGTAAAAAAAAAAAAAAAAAAACTTAATAAAAGAGGTAAAAAAAAAAGGCTAATAGCAAAATTAGAGCGCCGCTTGTCAGGATCACATGCACTCTCGTATGAGGTCTTTACTTTTATATATATATATATTGATGAGAAACTATCACATCACCCATTAACTAAATAAAATATGTAGTTTAAAACTCACTACCACTTGCCATAGTATATTTAAAATAAAAAGGAGATGTCCCATTAAAAAAGTACATTAAAATAAAAAGGAAATGTCCCATTAAAAAAGTACGGGATGTAAGCCAAACTTAATTTTCCCTATAGTTGCAGTCCACCCAAAAAATGATATCTTTCAAGGGATCCTAGCACCCCAAATGCTCTTTCATGGAAAAGAGTGTTATGTGAAACCCCTAAGGGCATTATGATAGGAACAAACCTTAAATATCCCAGTCTTTGTTGGCATCCACAAAACTCGATCTCTACCATGAGATGAAGGCTAGTGTTTATAGAGCATCTCAAAAAAAAATTTATAGCTGATTCTAGAGCATCTATAGAGCATCTCAAAAAATTTATAGAGCATCTCAAAAAAATCCCACCCCCCACTAATACCTCCACAAACTAACATCATAATGTCCCTTACTCCATTGTCCATCCTCCCCACTCTTCTCCATATTTCACCTAAATGAGCCTTCTCTGAAGATGATTCTTTTCCACTACAAAACTTCAAATCTACTTTCCTTATAGGGGTTGATTAAAAGAACTAAGCTCTTTCGAATACCAAAACCACCCTCGTGGGGTTGATTTTGTGATGGACCATGATAAAAACCATAAGCTTCCACAATGAAAATGAGTAACAAATATCTAATGCAAAGCATTTGAAGCAAGCAAATTCATATGGCTGAGTATATCTTGATGAAGCCAAGCGAACAAGTTCCAACTCCAAGCAATGCTATAGTTAGAACATATTATCAAATATTTTAGGCATGTGATCGATTGATTTAAAAGTTAGTCAGACATGTGGAATAAATGTTGTATTAGATATAGTTTGTGATCATTTAGCATGTGCTAGGAGTAGTGAGTTTGCTAGTTATGATGTCATCATAAGTAACTCTTATTGTATAAAGAGCCATGCTATGCCATTGTAAAGATAGCTTTTGATAATTGAATGAAAAAAAAAAAAACACACTAGTCTTTGTGACTTGTGTTTTTGGTTGAGCAATACCTCTCAACCCGCTACTCATTGAATAACTCTCTTCCCTTGCATGCAACTTTGACTATACTGCATCAAAATCATAAAACCCACATTGCATCAACTGTAAGACATTTAGATAATATTTTAGAAAAAATAAATAAAATATAACATATAAAATTATCATTTTATGAATCTATAACATTTTATGAATCAACAACATTATCAAAAAGAATACATACCTCAATCTGCTCTTGCAGCTTTGCTTGAATTAGACTTCTTTTAACAATCATCTATATCAGTTTTCTTCCTTTCGTTCTCCTTTGATATTGAATCTTTATCATCATCCACTAACCTTTAAGGAGATCCTGCTTAAATAAATAAAAACTATTAATTTATCAAAATTCCTCAATGTTGTTCATAGGGATGGAGAAAATTTGAAAATCAGAGATTTGGCTAGACCCTTAATCAAGTTCCTAGCAGGGGATAGAATAGTGTTTGATGATGCCCACTCAATAAATGCAAAACTATCTAGTGCGATTCTAGACAAGGCTTGGAATTGGGGCTATGCAAGGTTTCATGAGCTTGTTACTACTCTTAAGTAAATTGCCATGGATTTATATTGGTGAATGTGATAAGATTGTATGAACTCTCTCTAAATCAGGAAATTTTTCTATCTCAAGTGCTTGGGACTAAATTTGGCTAAGGAGGCCTATTGTTAATTGGTATAAAATTGTTTGGTTTGTCAAACTCACTCCAAGCCATAATTTCATTAATTGGTTGGCTTTGAGGGAAAAATTTCATTGAAAGGATAGTTAGTTGGGGAATTAGTTGTGACATTTTATGTGTGTTGTGCAGAGCAAGCATTGAAAATAGAGATCACCCCTTCTTCAAGTGCCCATTTTCTCAAAAAATTTAGGGGTCATAAGGAATCAGGTAAAGACTAGGATTGAAAGTATTGGTGTATATCCCAGCTGTAGCGTCAACAAAAAAAATCTACACAAGATGGGGCATCTCAGATGTTGAACTCAAGCTTAATACTAGATCTGTGTGGCAGTACAACACTCTAGTAGTTACAGAGTTCTAGCTGATTTTCTGTGTGGATATTTGGTTGTTAGCTTTGTTGCTTTGATTACCTTGTATTTGGTTAGTTAGCTGCTGAGATTTTGTGCCTGGTCCGTGTGTATGTATAATTGGACTTGGCTGTGTAGTTTAGCTGGTTTTGTCAAGTTGTTGTTTGGGGTTGCTTGCCCTGTGTTGTAGCCTTTGGCTGTTGTGGCTGGTTTTGTTGCTTAGCAAAAGTCACTAGATTATCGGGCGGGTGTATTGGGTCTTGTCTGGGCAGCGTAAATACGTGGAATTCTTAACCGCTCACACCCGAACTACATAAATCTCTATGTTGATTCTGCTCTCTTTTCTTTCCATTTCCACTAACATTTCTTAGATTAGAAATCTTTAACATACAGACTAGACTAGTCATTTTCTCCAACCAAAAAAGAAAGCCATATAATTACTGAGGAACAGGACAAAGAAGACTAACCCTTAATAGAATCAGTATTAGCACTAGTAGCTGCAGCTAGAAGCACCCACCAACACGGAGATGGCGATTAGGAGCTCGCTACAATGTCCAATCTTCGACTTCTGCCTCTCACTGCGTATACTAGACTACAAGTCTTGAATGTTGACCTCAAAGTTTAAACAAAAGATAAAGTGAAGCACTCCCAAATTTTATCTTACGCTGGTCCTGGGCCTCCTGGCAAACGTACCGGCCCTGTCGGGAATGGAGGAGAAAATGGGCATTTGATGCTAATTTACAAATTATCAGTAAAATCTCTATTTTGAAATTATTTAGTAAAATCACATGTTTTTTAAGATTTATTTTAACAAAATCGAGTTTGGTGTAAAACTTGATGTTCTTAAAATTGAATTTCACTTAAATTTTCAAAAAAATATAAGTGGCAAAATATGCATAGACACTTATAACTTGATTTTGTTAAAATCGAGTTTTAAAAATAGAGACATTTTGCTAAATAATTTCAAAATATAGGCATTTTGCTGCATAATTTACCATATGTATATTTTGGTAAACTGTAATAGACATTTTCCTATGGTTTAATAGCAACTAGTATCTCTATATATATGCACGGATATAATTAAAAACAATATCAATTATATGTCTCAAATTATACAACTTTTTTAAAATATGTTCAAATTTTACATGGTATTAGCTTACATTTTTTTAAATCATACATTTCTAGAATTTATAATGGTTTCTCATCTATATATATATAAAACCGAAACCTTTGCTGGCACCACAATTTTCCACGTCAGCACAATATTTAAAAATAAATAAAAATTATAACTCCTCAAAACCCTGGTAACTTTACCCCTATCTCAAGTTAAGAAATATAAAACCACGGTTTCTGCAAACTCTCTCTCTCTCTCCAGACGTAGGAAGCCCTAAAGCATTCAAGATCTACAAAACCGTAGCAACCTTACCCCTCTCTCAAGTTAAGAAATATAAAGCCACAGTTTCTGCAAACTCTCTCTCTCCAGACGTAGGAAGCCCTAAAGCATTCAAGATCTACAATGCACGGTATAGATTTTAGCTTATAAAGTTTAGCTTTTGTAAGGTTAGTTTTGTTTATATATTAATTAATACATAGTACTTTGTTTACCATTGAATACTCATATAATCAATTTCCAATTCAGTGTTCAAGAATTAAACCAAAATTCTAACTGCGCTATTATAAAATATTATTATTAGTATGAATTTTATGGAGTTGCGGTGTTCAAGAATTAAACCAAAATTCTTTTAAATTATCTATAATATTTTGTCCTCTGAAAATTTTATCTCTTTGATTTTAGTATATTGTGTTTCTTAAGCTATAGAGAGATTTTCTTTGGTTTCTGCAAACTCTGTCTCTCTCCAGATGTAGGAAGCCCAAAACGCATGGTATAGCATTCAAGATCTACAACTCACAGTATAGATTTTAGTTTATAAAGTTCAGCTTTTGTAAGGTTAGTTTGTTTAAATATTTAGTCCTTACGTTTAGGTTTAGGTTTTAAGAGATTTATATATTACTACTATGTGGCTGAATTTCCCGTGACATCAGTTTTATGTTTTTTTTTTTTAATTTGTTTTATGTAAGATTAGATTGTTTACATCAATTCTTTATCTCAAAGATAAGGCTTTTATTTCTACCGCAAGAACTATTTAGGTATGTATCCCTTGCAAGCACACATGAACTTAAATTGTCTTTTAATATATGCATGCTTTATTATTTTCTAATAGTTTTTTTGTGCATTGCACGGGTTAGCGACTAGTTATATATAATGAGAAAACCAATTATATATATATATATATATTGAAATGGTTTTAGACTCTTTGATTTTTGTACATAATAATTCGCTTACCATAAAATTTAAAAACATAGATGGACATGTGGCGAAAAATTGGACTCCAATTAAAATCCAATTTAGAATCTAATTAGATTTGGACTCTTCAATTTTTACATTCAATAATCCACTTGGCACAAAATTAAAAATTAAATTGAACAAGTGACGTAAAAGTGAGAATCTAATTAAAATCTAATTGAATTTTCTCTAAATTTTGGCTATTAATGCATATATAGATTATGAGATTAAAATTATAAAAAATAACTAATATCTCTTAAATTTAATGAGTATTTTTCAAGAAAGATAATTGTATGAGTAAGATAATTCCTAAAATATTTGGGTAAATTACAAATTACACCCCTAAAGTTTAGGGGTGTTTGGATTTTACACCATGGAGTTTCAAAATTTGGATTTTACCTTCTGAAGTTCAAGGGTGTTTGGAATTTACATCCTAATGTTTTAGAATTTGGATTTTACCCCCTAAAGTTTGGAATTGCTTGAATTTTACACCCCAAATTCTGGAACTTTAGGGTATAAAATCCAAACACCTCCAAAATTTATGAAGTAAAATCCAAACACCCCTAAAATTGAGGGGGTGAAATCTAAATTTTGAAACTTCAAGGTACAAAATCCAAACACTTTCAAACTTTAGAGGTGTAATTTGTAATTTACCTAATATATTTTAAGTTTTATTCTAATATTACAACTCACAACCAAACTTATTAATAAGTTTGGTTATTCCCATATAATACATTTTATTATTAGTATTAAAGATTACATCTCCTATTATAATCCTCATTTAGTGTACCAAACATGACCTAATTATTTGAAAATATGGGTTCAACCTAGTTGTGAAATGCTTGTGTGAAAGTACACATATGTACTAAGTTTTAGCCAATTAATTAATACAAAAAGACAACATGTAAAATTGAGTAAGCTCTCTACTATGGTGTACGTTACATATCTATTGTTTGTAATTTTTTTTTAATTATTGTTAAATTATATAAGTATTTTGAATTCCTTTAGGCTTTATACCTTATCCTACAAAGTTCATTATGATGGGCCCAATCTTGATCTTCTTCTTCCCTAAAAGAGAGTATCTACGTCAAAAGTCTTGTAATTTAACTAATCACCATAGTCCAATCCCTCCACCATTTTTTTTATTGAAAGGCAAAGAATATTATTCAAAATTAAAAATTAAAAAAAAAAAAAAAAAAGAGAGTACATCATGAAGAAGAGTTTATTCAACAAAATAATGATTCTCTTCAATCCAAGTAGAGAAATCATCAATGTCCAAAACATATTTAGCTAAAAGATGAGCAGGTCTATAACTTTACCATCTCACATGTGAAAATTCAACTCTATGAAAATCAGACATCAAACCAAATACAATTGGTGCAATTGAAGAGGGAGGCAAGGAATGCCCACTCAAAGCCTGGAAGATGATCAAAGAGTTCCCCTTCAAGAATAAAGTCTCTAATTCCCACAACATGGGTGAAATGGAGGCCAGCCTCAAAGGCTTTCGCCTCTGAACCTATAGTATCCATAGTAGCTTAATCTTTTTGCTTAAAGCTACCACCACATTTCCTTTATCATCCCTGATAATAACGCTAACACCTCCACTGTTGTATATTCTGGTATTGTACTACTATTACTATTGACATGTGTAAGTATAATATTGTATGTATTTTTCACGGGAATATTGTATGTAATTGAACATATTATTTTATTTCTTTGTATCAACTATGTTTTGTTAAATTCTAATAATCTAGCGCTAAAAGTTATAACTTTACACTTTGTTTATTTCAAAATAAAATATTTTTAGATGCAAAATATTTTAGATGCAAATTTTTTTCAATAAACAATTTCATTTTATCGTGTCTGATTGCGAACTTGAAAATATCATGGAAATAATTTTAAGTGTTTGTTTTACTGTTAAATGATTTTTTTTCGGATTTTCTTAAAAAATAACTATAAATCCGAAACTATGTTATTAGTTAGACAACGTTTCAAACTATTTTCGTTTCTAACAATTTGAGTCCAGAGAACTCGATTTTGCCATTTGAAAATGCACTTGGATATCGAGTGTGAGACACTCGATTTTCAAACTCGAGTTTCTCACACTCAATTTCCAAGCGCATTTTCAAATGGCAAAATCGAGTTTCTGGACTCGAATTGTTAGAAACGAAAATAGTTTGAAATGTTGCCTTACTAATAAAATAGTTTAAGGGATTTGGTTTTTTTTTTTTTTTAAATCCATTTTTTTTCCTAGTTTTCAAAACGACAAAACCCACCAAATGCAAGCACTGATGCACAAACCACCATACACCACCCCAAAATCCAGATCAGGAAGGAAAAAATAAAAAACACAACCACCAAAACCACCATCAACCATTCATAAAACAGTCACCCAAAACTAACCACTAGCAACCCAAAAATCTAGATCAGAGAGCCAACCCCCCCCCCCCCCTCGGAACCTAAATTAGAAACCCAAAAAGAAACCCCATGAACACAAACCTAATATGAAAATCTAAAAACCCAGCAAACTTACCAATAACAAGATCAGAGCAGCCACCAAAACCCCATATGACCATCGCTTGTCAATTGAATCCTAAAGGACAATACGAGAGATAAAAGAAGAGGGAGGGGAGGCTTTGTAGGAGGAGGAGACAGTAATGCATCGATGATTGGTGGTGGTCGGTGGGTGGGTGAGAAGAGAAGAACCAAAGTGACAAAGGGAGAGATGGGTTAGTCGAAGAGAGAGAGGGTGAAAGAGTTGGCTAGGTAAACAAGTAAAATGTTTTATGCTTGTTTTAAGCGTAAAACGTTTTACTTATTTTAGGCTTGGTTTTATCGTTTAACTGTAAAACATTTTACAACTGACCACATTTTACACCAAAACAAATACCGTAAAATGTGTAAAATATTTACTTCAAAACAAATGGAGAGTTAAAAACACGTTTGAATTAATTGTTTATATATTATCAATGAATCACAAATATGAATTTGATATTAAATAAAACTAATTACAAGCTTACAAAATATGTTCTCAAGTCTATTTCGTTATTTTTTAGAGAGTATACATAGAAAAATATTATATTATATATAATTAAATCGAGAATGCATGTTCATAAGTTTGTTCACGAATAAATTATTATACTTGAGTTTTGATTGTTTAATAATTAAGCTTAAACTTGTGCTTGAGTTTAACTTGTTTGCTATAAAAATAAATAAAATAAATAATAAAAAACATGAACAAGTTTGGTTCTTACAACCATCAGTTTAAGATTGCGCTTAATTGTTTTGATGAACAGATTGTGCTTAATTTGAATAACTTTGATTTTTCGTTTTGATAGTGTACTTAGTGCTAAACTTGTAATGGGGGTAGATTTGATAGCAAGAAAAAGATGTGGAAAAAAAATGCAAAAGGCAATATGGGCCCCAACTCATGTTAACTAGGAAGTCTGCACGGAAAATGTGGTTAGGAAAGTAGAGCAAATTAGTAAATTCAAATTAATGGGTCCCTGCTCATGTTGACTAAGGCTCCGCTTGGGAGTTCATAAAGGAAGGGAATGAAATGGAATGATCATAAGAGAATAGAAAGAAATGGAATAGAATGGAATGTATTTAAGTAAGGGAAATTAATGGAAAAAAATGGAATGTAATGGAATTAAGTAACCTTGATTGGATGTTTTAAAATAAACGAATGGGAATGAATGAAAATGAATGGAATGTAAGTAATCTTATTTGGGAGCAACATGGAGGGAATGGAATGGAATCATTTTATGACAATAGTACTATTAGACCTCTGTTTTAAAATAAAGAATTGAATATACAGGGGTATTTTGGGAGTTTTAGTAAAAAAATCAATAAATCTAATTTCATTCCTCCCAATTTCGAGGGGAATGAAAATTTGAGGTTTTAAGGGAATAGAGAGGAATGAGTGTTCCCTCCTACCCATTCCATTCCATCCTACTTAAACTCTCAAACAAGGGAATGGGCTTTCTATTCCCTCCATTAAAACTCCCAAACGAGGAAAGGGAAGAATATTCTAAAATGATTCTTATCATCCAAAAATATGCTTTATCTATTATACTAACTCATTTTACAATACATCCTACATCTTAATTTTTATTTTTACATACAACCGATTAAAATAATATAAAAAAATTAATAAAATAATAATAATAAATATTCTTCTCTCTTTCCTCCCGTTTTATTTTTCTCTTCACCCACAACCACAACCACAACCACAACCATAACCACAACCACAAATACAACCAACCACCACACACCCACAATCAAAACTAGACACCTCCTGAGTTGCCACACCAAAAAAAAAAAAAAAAAAAGCCACCTCCACCTGAAGGTCCCCAACCCACAACCAACCTCCACCGCTACCATTGCCACAATCACAATCATAACCAACAACAACAACACCACCACTACCATCAACATCCACCACTGCCAAATCCATACCCATAAACCCAAATAAAAAAAATAAAATAAAAAAACAAAACAAAACCAAAGTCAGATCTATTTTTTGCCACAACTACCAAACCCAAGACTCATGGTGGCCAATTACGAGCAAAACCATGGTCACTCACGAGCACCAATGGCCCCACACCAACCAATGGCAATCTGAACCCACTTGAATCCCACCTGTGATGATCTGAAACCCACGACCACCCATGACGATCTGAACCCACCCACGGCAAGCCACAACACCCACAAGCACCCACCGGCTCGTGGCAATCTAAATCACGGCCACCCAAAGCCCAAAAGCCAATCTGCCACCACCAAACCCAGCCACCGATTCAACTCCACCACCAAAATGCTACCACCAAAACGCCGCCACTGAACTAGCATTCACCAATTCAAAGAGAGGGAGACCAAGAAGGGGAAAAGAGAATAGAGAAATAGAGAGAGAAAAGTGGGAAACAGAGAAGAAAGATATAGAGAAAGAAGAGACAAAGATGGAGAAGTGAGATGAAGAGGAGTGGGAGAGAGCAAGAAAGGGAAAAAAGAATAATGTGAGAAGGAGAGTTAGAGGAGAGACAAAAAAGAGTTAATAAAATAATAGTATTTTTTATACAACTTGTGAATAGTGAGGAATACCTCACTGTAGCAAGGTGGGAAAAAAAATTGGGTTTAGCAACTGGGATGGAGCTTGTCTTTTAAGGAATTAGGTTGTAAAATAGCAACTGGGGATGTTTACACCCCCTAATGCCAGTGCTCTAAAGGTCTGTGTGGAAAATGTTAGGATTAAGATCAAGTTACTTAACACTATATTTGGTAACTTTGGTTGTAGCTAGGAAAAGGGAAGGGAAAGAGAAAATAAAATATTTCCCTTTAATGTGTTTGGATATAATATAAGAAAGATAGGATAGAAGAAAATGTGAGATTTCGTCTTTTCTTTGTTTGGTTTGTATAAGGAAGATAAAGGAAAAATGCATGCTTTTACCTTTGTGCCCTTATTAATGATGGGGAAATTCATATATTAGAACACTTGCAAATTTTTAAAAGTGTTAAAAGAAAGATTAGTCATTTTATAGTATAAAGTGGTGGAGCCTAAGTAATTATTGCTATCCCTTTATCCCATTTTTTGCCCAAATTGGGCTGATGCAAAAAAAGTGACCAAACAATAGAAACATTACAAGAAATTTGTACTATTACGGTGGTTTTTTTGTGTCGGGTGCAAAAAAATGCCTCTATATGTCACATATTGCGGCATTTTTTTGGACTGCCGCTATACATAAGGTCTATTGCGGCGGTTTCTAGGACCACCATTATAAGTATGGTTTTTTGCGGCGTCCTACAGCAGGGAGACATAAAACCACCATAACATATATGTTTTAGCGGTGGTAACAGAGATATAGCAACGCTCCAAAAACTCGCCGCAATAAATATATCATTTTGAGCAGATGTTATAATAGCGATAGAGAAAAATGCTGTAATATGCAAGATGTAGGGGTGTTTTGAATGACCGCCGCAATAGGGATCCTTTTTGTGCGGTGCCTTTTCTTAGTTATAGCAACGGGTTGGACCGCCGCTATAGACCTTTAAATCTCCAGCCCTAAAATTTCCCTTTCCCTCTGTTTTTTTCTGTCTTCCCTCTTATTAGGTTTTCATTTTCCCACTTATTCACTATCACTCTCTCCAATCTCTCACTCTTTCCAAAACCCTCACTTCATCTCCGTCTCCACCGACGTCACTTCATCTTCGTCACCGCCGCCGTCACTTCATCTCCGCACTCACCATCGAAGCTTTCAATCCGAGCTAACCCACTCGCCGATTTCACTCATTTTTGGTAAGTTTCATTTTAACTTTCCTTCATTAGATTGATCTGTTTCATTTTAACTTTCCTTCATTTTTTGTTTTTTTTTAATTTTTGATCGGTGCTTCTTGGTTTCCTTCTCGGTGCAAGGAATGTTCCATCTGCATCTCCATCTCCCAATCCAAAGGTACTTTCCCTCTCTCTCAGTTTGGGTTTTTTTTTTTTTTGGTTCTATGATTTTATGAATTTAGTTAATTCATTGGGTGTTTGAATTGGTATTAATTTATTCTGTTTTTGGTTAATTTTCTGAGATCTATTTGGTTAATTTATTGTGTTTTTTTTGGGTGTATGAATTGGTATTGGATTTTGAGGTTCAGTTCAGCAAGCTAGTGTGAGATTCCGACTGTGCACCAAAAATGAGAACCATTATTTCTGATTCATTGGTAAGTTATACATGCACTCATTGATTGAAGATTGTACTATAACTACAGTGATAAACTGATAGGATAGTTAGGACTGTTTAAAACTTAGTTTAATTGAGTTGTATCATTGCTAATTATGATTTAGCATCATAATTAAGTTAGAATTTCTTGGATATCTATAAACTTTCGAGGAGAAATATATATTGAGATAGATCATAGAAGTATTAAAAATTGAATTGTAGTATATATTTCATATTTTCATTCATGAGGCAGTAACATATATGGCTAAAGTCATTTGATCTACCATGTATGGTTGGATTTTATTGCAAACCAAAGAAAATAAAATTAGAAACTAAATAAGGCTTTTAGCACTACTTATATTACAACACTTATAATTAATGACAAAGCAATATAGCTTCATCTAATGATGCAACTCAATTAAACTAAGTTTTAATCCCAATTAAATAAACAAAAACAATATTTTCTTGTTGGCATATCTGCATGAGGACTGTGAGTTTCCTTTATGTTCTATCTTTACATTGCAAACAATAACAATATTTTTTTGGTTATAGTTTCACTCTCCTTCGGAGCTAAATGTTCTTTAGGTCAGCCTAAGATCATACACCATGACATCAAGGAAGCTAATATTCTTATTGATGATAATTTTGATGCAAAGGTAAGTCTAAACAGCTAATATTCTGGTTTTTTTTTTTTTTTTTTGTTTGTTGTTGAAAGATTCTGGTTTCTTTTTATTACTATTGAATTTTTTTGAGTCTTGAAAATTGTTGTTTTTGGTTCCTTTAGAAGCTTTAGATCTGTCTACATCCATTTTTGGACTTTGGGTATCTCTTTTTGGATTGCTTGTGGTTGTTGCTTTGGCTTTCTATACATGCTGTTTAGACTTACACATCCTGTTCAGCATTCCCTGCTTGTTGTTTGAGCAAAATTGTAGTTTTTCTTTAGTCTCTAGTGCTATTAAGTTATGCCAAGATTTCCCAACTCCAAGTAAAAAAACAGAACCAAGAATTAGAGGACAAGGAGCTTATTGCTATTAAGTTATTTGCTTTTGCTGCCACCGTTGTCTCCTACCTTCGTTTGCGAGATGATGTATCTCATTGGCAATTTGTTAATCATCATTAGGGTGAGATCAAAGAAAGCTGTCTTACATGGTTACTTGGTCATTGTTGAGGGGAAAATTTTGATGTTCCCAAATAGAATATGGGGTAGCCAAGCCGAAACTCGACGATGGACCCTTGAAATAAAGCCCAAAGGCTATTGGTGTGGTGTAAGTCCGCCCAAGCAAGAGATAGAGGCTGCACCCTAACAAGAAGACAACAATAAAGCATAATAAACATGTTAGTGTTGTTAATTTGTTATATTATTAGTCCTTTTACAGCATCATAGTTCAAATCAATCCTCCAGCAGTAAGGGTAAAATTACACTTAGTCCAGAAAAAACAGATTTAAACAGTCCAATGGTCAATGATTAAATAAGTTTAGGAATGTGTTAACTCCTGGGGGTCCTTGCATGTCTCGGTCAGTGGAGTTCATTATACTTTCAGCTATCATTACATCAATGTGAGGGAAAAGTTCCATTGTTACATATACATTATATCCTTCAACCATAAAATAAAAAGTAAAAATTAAAGGTTCCATGGGAAGAGATAGTTTCTAGAACATTATGGCCTTCGTCATAATAATACTAAACAATGATTAAAGGCTCCATAGTTACAAATAAAAGAGGAAAAAATGGATGGAATGAAGGGAGAGAAAGATCTCCAGCTCAATGCAACAAATATCAAGCTAAGATTTTGGTTGGTATGTGTTTATAAGGCGTGAACGAGGTGAATGTGGACTGTTTTGAGTGAGTGGGATAAAATTAATACCGTGATTGAAGCTTTTTGTGAGTAATGGGCTATTTGTGTCTAGTTGGAGGACATTTTTTGAGTTGTGGTTGTGTAGAGGGGTGAGAAGAATATCTGGGATTAGATGAGTGTAGGCTGAAGATGATGAGTGCTGAGTTTAAGAAGAGCTGAACCACCATCAAAAATGGCCAACGAATCCAAAGTCTTAGAGGAGGGTAGCTGGGTTGTCTTTATGATTAGTTGCTTGTGTTTTTATAATGGAGCATAGGGAAGCATTTATTGACAAGAATCCAAAAACGTATGACTACTCAGAGGTGCTGAATCAAGGTCAAGCTTCTTTTATCAAAAGTAGAAAAATCCATTTTAGGGGTTGTCTTGTTTCTTTGGGTAATGATGGGATTTTAGAGTGTTTTTGCATTAAATGCCAGGATTTGGGGCTGAGCTTAATTATTGTGATTAAGGTATGTATCAAGAGCGAATCCTAATGCTGCAATTGAGATTCGAACCCCTAAGAAGTAAGATTTGACACCCCCAAGCCAGGTATCAAGCTTTAGTCTATTTCAAGGGGTTCCGTTGGGGATCCATTTATGCCCTCCAAACCACATGTTCCCAATTTTTCCCCTTTAGGATTCATGGGCTTGGCACATGAATCGCGTCTTGAATGTTTTTAACATTTATAGCATCAATTTGTTGAAATTTGGTTTCAGCTGATATGATAGCCTTTGGGCACTGTTCACGTCAGGTAGAGAATGGCAGAAAATTGATGGGACAGCCCTTAGTCCATTCTCAAAGGTTTGGTTCCCTTGTATGAGTACCTAGTTGCTCTTTTTGGTTAGGAATGAACAAGGGATCTCCTTTGCTTCCTGCTAGTGTTTTTTGCTTGGGCTTGCTCACATGGGCTGGGTTGTGTGCACATGTTGCCATAGACTTTCATTCCTCATGGACTTTTATTAGTAAATATTTTGGGGTTTTTCATAAATACTTGCAATGGGCCTTTGGGAAATTAGTTGTAATATTTGAAACAATAAGACAAGTTTCAAAATACTTTTGTAAATAATATTTACTTTGATGAATTCCATGTTGCAATAATGTTCATGGTTTCTAATAATCGCATCATAACTTAAATGATGATCTTGTGGGTTTGAATGTTTACCATGCGTGTCGAAGGCGTATATTATGGATGTCGCAATGCAAATGATGTCCACGTATTTCATGGGTTTATAACATGAAATAAATATATGTCATAGGTCTAACAATCATAACTTTCCATAGGCTTTTACAAGATGATTGCCATGGGTTTTGAGAATAGATAATTCATAAATTCCATTAGCTTGTAATATTATAATAATATGTTTAAGAATTTAAAGTATTGTTCATTATCAGACTTTTAAGTGAAATAATTATGATATAGTATTTTGCCAAGTATTAATAACCTTGGGCTTTTGATAGAATAGTGCCAAGTAGTTAGCTTGGGCTTTTAATAGTGCCAACACAAGTTGGACTTTTGATATTGCCAATGAGAATTGGGCTTTGATATTGCCAATGAAAATTAGGCTTTGATGTTGCCAATGAAAATTGGGCTTTGGATAAATAAATTGTCATAGGTTTAAATCATGGGCTTTGATCATGGATTTGAATTCCATTGATAAAATTATTTTGCCATGGACTTGAATTATGGGCTTCTCAAATATTGCCAAGCATAAGTATTTTTGGGTTTTAAATAGAATATGATAATAAAATTGGATAAAATATGAGTTTTCAAGCTTTTCTTGTGATATTTTATATCATAACCCAATTTAGATAATGAAATATGAAACATTTGTGATTAACATAATAATAGAGCAAAAAATATTTGAGAAAACCCAATAACTTATTAGTGGTGTTTGAAAATAAATAGGTGGTACCCAAATAAAATTAGTTGTAAAAAAAAAAAAAGTACCCTAACAGTCATGTGTACAATATATATATATATATATATATATATATATATAATATTTAGTAGTGTTGAGTAATTTGGTGTCCTATGACTTGGACAAAAACTTTAGTGCTGCTTTGTTTGAACTTGTTCAATAGTCAATAGGTTTTCGTACTCTTGGTAATTGGATTAAGGCTTTATCTGGAATTTGATGCTTGTGTGCTGGTTTTCCTTAATGATATCAACTTATCTTGTCAATTTTTTCTTAATAACTAATTATCTCATGGATGTGTGATGCCTTTAAGGTTATTGATATGTTTTTTTGTTCCAAGGATTTGTTTGGACGGCCTAGTAATGAACCAGTCGTAAAAAAAACAACTAGACCTATTTGATGGTATCAAAATTTCCACTCTTACCTTTTTTCTAACAAAATGCGTTCTTTATAAAAGAAAAAGAAGAAGAAGATAAGTGACTATCTTATTCTTCTCAATGCACATTATTTTCCAAAAGTTTCAAGTTCTATATTAAAGATTAAAAGGTGCCTGCTTGCTTGGTCTAAGAATTGAGTTTTTGATATATACCGTTGAGACATAGTTGATTGTTGATTTGTGGACTTCTAATAGAGCATTATATCAAAATATGACTTCATTATTTTAGTTTTTATTGCGTTTATGAGTTTTAAATTCCAATCAACTAACTGTGTGCTGTGATTAGAATTACAGCACATATTGGTGAACCATGACAAGGATCCCCTTCTTTACAAAATACTCACTTCCTTTCCAAAACACTATATTGCTAGTCCAAACTTTAATACTGTAATTAGTAGTAAATTAATATATGAAGTGGATTATCTTACAAATTTGTGATACTCTACCTTCTAATATTGATAGTTCAATCCTGTTGTTGACACTTTGCAGCATTTGGACCGTTGATCTTGCATATATACAACTAAGTTCTGGCAAAGTAAGTGAAGTTGGTGAAATAATTAAGGTACTCTCTCTCTCTCTCTCTCTCTCTCTCTGTGTGGTTGTGGTGGGTTGTTGAATTGGGGCAAGCAGCTGGCTTGCATGAAGTAATAAGATGGTTTTAGCTGATATTGGAAGTGTTGACTGTTTTGTGTAATATTGGATGATTCTTGTTGAGTTGTTTTTATTTGATTAATTCATTTTAGGCTATTGCTAGTAATGATTTATAGTTGCCATATGTATTGATAACTTCTCTATGCGTTTAAATTCATTGTTTTGTTAGGAACATAACTGAAAGTGAATGATTAAAGATGATTTGTTTCTTAAATTAAAGTGAAATTGTGTAAATGAAATGTATGTTAACTCTTGCTTTGTGCTTTTATGAAATGACATTATAGGTATTTCTTGTAAACCACTTTACAGCAATGGATAGGAGTTGGATGAAACTTACGAATAGAGGGATCTCCCTCGAATCAGATAAATAAAGAGGGGTTAGGTCCCATTGAGTTCTTAATGATCAGAATCTTTTATTCGTATAAATGAAAAAAATAAATCACCCTTTTCCGATGTTTGAAAAAACCCCATTTCATTTCTTTCTGGTGATGTTTTTGAAAAAACTAACTTCATTGATTGATGCAGAACATCTGTTCCTTGATAGTATTTGTTGATACTTTCAAAATTTAAAGAAAGAAGGAATCGCTCCATTAAATCCCATCCCTCTTTTGCGGACACAATCAAACTATAACAATAATATATATATATATATATATATTTCTATTGATCAGATATCATGAAATTTTTTTCTATTAGGCAGGCTGCCAGAACGTGTAGCAATAATTAAAACTAAGTTGAGACAAAAAGAAAAAAATAATAAGAAGCAGTGGAGACGTACACGTAAGATACTTACTACAAAATAATGAATTATGAAAGAGTTCTTCTAACGCCGTAACGCGTGGCCTTCACCTTAGAAATTCTTTCAATGGAGAGCAAATGTTTTTTTTTTTTTAAAAAAAAAAAAATGCTAGAATAGAGAACTTCTCACGCATCAAGTACTTAGAGATTTAGAGGGAGAAAGAGTTCAAGTTGTGCGATTAATAGCATATTATAATTATTTTTCAAAAAAATTAAAATAATAGGGACTCCTTCAATTTAAATTTGCTTTCCTATTTATACTTCATCCATCAATAAGTGTAATTTACCAAAAATAACATCTATTGACCAAATAATGTTTTAAGTGATGGCTTACAAATAAATTCTTGATAGGATAAAATAAATCTAAATATTTTTTTTAGAGATAGTTTCCATAAATAAACTCTTGTTTTAAGTCTCCTATTTAACTATAACTCTATAAGGTATTTTACCAGTTTAGCTAAATAGAACCTACTATTTTTTTTTTTTTTTTTGACAAGAAGAACCCACTAAATCTAAATGTATAATAATCAAATGATTTTTTTTTTTGATAGGAAGACTGCAATTTTATTTCAAACTAGATAGAAAAAGATACATCATTGGTAAGAGCTTGCATTAAAAAGCAAGGCGTCTCTTCCATCCATGCTACAAAATCAACAATGCCTCTTGCATGTTTTGCTAATAAGTGAGCTGGTGTATTCCCCTGCCTGCGAATATGAGAAAAATCAACCTGGCGAAACAACCCACAAAAATCAATTGCACCCGATATGACTGATGCTACTGCGGATGGTGGGGATGAGTGACCACATAGAGCATTATAGACTACTAGAGAGTCCATTTCCATGATGAAATCAGAGATGCCGACGTCCCTTGCAAACTGGAGCGCCACTTCAGCTGCCTTCGCCTCAGCCTCTAACGCTCCCAAAGGTGCATTGATCTTCTGACTTAGAGCTGCTATGACTTGCCCCTGTTCATCCCGGATTAGAACACCAACCCCAGCTGTTTTTTGTGTTTTAAATACAGCTCCATCCACGTTCAGTTTGTATCTATTCGTTGGTGGGGGAGACCATCGCACCTCTTGACTTCTCGATACCGGTTCCGGCAATGAGTTCGCACCTTTGTATTCCGCCAAGTACTGTGTACTCCATTTTACCAGAGCTTCACCCGACTTCTTTGTCCCACCATGGCGCACTTCATTGCGATTTGTCCATATGGACCATGCTATGGTAACCACCGCAGCTAGTTTATCCTCATTATGCTCCTCAAGCAACATCATGTGCCATACCAGATCAAAGAAGGAGTTTATTGCCGTTGGTTCAAATGCAAACCTGAGTTTAGTGCATTGCCAAACCAGCTTAGCTCTCTGGCAGCTCCAGAACAAGTGACCCGAGTGCTCCACACCTTCGCTACATTCCTCACAGGTATCATTTTCCACCACCTTCCTCCGCTTCAAATTCGCCTTCGTGGGCAAGATTTCTCGACAAGCTCTCCATGTGAAGTGTCGGATTTTATGAGGTACCGGCAGCCCCCAAATGCGCCTCCAAAATCGCCTAAGTTCACTACCATCCGAGCTGGACCCTGCATTGTCAGACCGGGTATTCTCCATTGCCATCCTGTATGCACTACGAACACTAAAAGAACCATTATTTGTCGCAGCCCATATAGTTTTGTCTGGCGGTAGCAGAGAGCTTAAGGGAATGCCTTTGATAATGCTTGCCTCATGTGGAAGAAACAGGGCATCTATCACCTGCATTTTCCAGCTCCTAGTCTCTTGAGAAATCAGCTCACTAACCCGCATATCAGCAGGCAGAAACATTCTAGGAGACACCACCTTGAATGTAAAAGATGATGGCAGCCATTTATCCCCCCAAACATGAATAGATTCACCATTTCCCACATTCCACCGGATGCCTTGCTTCACCAATTGTTGGGCTGCCATGATACTCCTCCAAGCATAGGATGGGTGATTTCCCATTGGTGCATGAATAAAATCTGAGTGAGGAAAATATCTCGCCTTGAAAAGGCGGTAAACTAAAGAATCATGCATCCCTTGAAGTCTCCAACCTTGTTTAGCAAGAAGGGCAAGGTTAAATTGTTTCAATTGTCGAAACCCCATACCTCCATTTGCCTTGGGCTCACACATTTTCTCCCAACTAAGCCAAGACATTTTTCTCTCATCACCTTTTTGACCCCACCAGAAATTCCGGATCATACTAGTCAAATCATCACAAAGAGAATCAAGTATTTTAAAGCAGCACATAGTGTATGTTGGTATAGCCTGAGCTACAGCCTTGATCAACACTTCTTTGCCTGCTTTTGAAAGGAGTTTCTCTTTCCAACCTGCTAACTTCTTGCTAAGTTTATCCTTAATATCATTGAAAGTATTCCTCTTATTTTTCCCCACCAATGATGGCAAACCCAAATACTTCTCATGCTATCGAATCACTTGAGCCCCAAATCTGTGTTTTATTTCTTCCTTAACTTCCTCAGGAGTGTTCTTACTAAAAAACAGAGCCGTTTTTGTTCGATTCAATTGTTGGCCCGAAGCTTGTTCATAGACCCCCAAAATTCTTTGTAGGACATTACATTCTTTGATTGTAGCCTTACAGAAGATAATACTGTCATCTGCAAAGAAGAGATGTGATAGGCTAGGAGCACCCCTACAAATTGTTACCCCCTTCATCTCACCCATATCCACTGCCTTTTCTATTAAAGCTGAAAGTCCCTCAGCACACAGTAAAAATAAATACGGGGATAAAGGGTCTCCTTGTTGGATTCCCCTAGATGGTATGATCTTGCCCCTTGGTTTCCCATTAATTTTTACTGAATAGGAAACTGAAGTAACACATTTCATAATCAAACTCCTCCATTTCTCCCCAAATCCCAGCTTAGCCATAATTTTTTCTAGGCATACCCACTCCACTCTATCATATGCCTTGCTCATATCCAGCTTCAAAGCCATTTCACCCTTTTTTCCTCCTTTCCTCCAATTTATGTGATGCATGGCCTCAAAAGCAACCAGGACATTATCAGTGATCAACCTTCCATGCACAAAAGCACTTTGGGTGTCACTAATAATAGACGGCAGGATCTTCTTCAGTCTGTTTGCAATCACCTTAGATGTTATCCTGAAAACCACATTACACAGACTAATAGGGCGAAAGTCAGTCACCCTTTTGGGCTCCTTGACTTTAGGGATCAGTACAATATGAGTCTCATTAAAATTGGGAGGATGTAAGCCATGATTAAGAAAATCAAGAATAGTTTTAGTAACAACATCACCTACAATTGGCCAAAAATTTTGATAAAATAAAGGGGGCATACCATCAGGACCTGGGGCTTTTAATGGGTGCATCTGCTTCAAAGCCATCTGTACTTCTCTAGCTGTAAAGGCTTTCTCCAACATGTGATTCATCTGTGAGGTCACTTTTGGCTGCATGGCTTGTAAAATTTCAGCAAACTCTGTTGGGTGGCTTGTTGTGAATAGGGCCATGTAATACTCCTCCACAATATCCCCCACCTTCCTTTCATCCTCTTGCCATATTTCCTGTGAATCAAGCATCCCATCAATCTGATTCTTTTTGAGCCTAGCCGATGCCTTAGCATGAAAATAGCTAGTATTTTTATCACCATCTCGAAACCAGTTTATCCTTGACCGTTGGTACCACATTGCATCCTCCTTGTCATGCCATTTGTTTAACTCCCCTCTTGTGTCCCTCATGTCTTGAATGTTTGTTGGAGTGGCCGGTTGCATTTCCAACCACTCCAAGTGTTTTTGTAACTCGTCTATTTTCCTCCCAACATGTCCAAACACGTTTTTATTCCATGCTTCCAGATGCACCCGACACTGATCTATACATGAGACTATAGGGAAATCCGATTGGGTTAGAACACCTTCATTCCAAGCATTCTGCACAATCTCTTCACATTGAGGCTCCTTGAGCCACATTGATTCAAATCTAAATAATTTCTTCATCTTCCTTTTACCAACCCTCCTATCCAGACGCAGCAACAATGGAGAATGATCTGATGCCGAATTAGTGAGATGATGGAGTTTAGCTCTTGGGAACAAATTCACCCATTCCACAGTTGCTAAGGCACGGTCAAGCCTTTCCCGGATCTGCCTACCATCGCTTGTCTCATAAATCCATGTGAATCTTGGCCCCACGAATCCAATGTCACGCAAACCGCACAAATTAATTGTTTCTACAAAGTTTGCCAATTGTTGTCTTGGTCTAGAACTCCCACCTTCCTTCTCCGACATGCTCATAATCTCATTAAAATCACCTATAACCAGCCATGGCAGCGAGGAAGTTGTACCCAAATGCTTCATTTTAGCCCATGATTCATGCCTTTTTGAAGTTTCCGGATTACCATAAAAACCAGTCAAGTGCCACCATCCATATTCAGCCCCCCCATCCACCAGTGCATCAATGTGTGACTGTGAGAATGTTTGAACTTCAAGCTTCACCTCTTCCCTCCATAACATTGCCAAACCACCCTTCGAACCAATACTATCCACATACAAACCATGTTTTAGATTACATTTATCCTTAACCATAACCATCCAATCTCTGTTTGACTTCGTCTCCATAAGGAAGACAATCTTGGGCTCTTCTTTTTTTACCACCTCTGATAAGGCGTTAACTGTCCGGAGGTTCCCAAGCCCCCGGCAGTTCCAACTGAGGAGATTCATTGCTCCCGGCGGAGTTGCATAGCAACCTCCGCCGATTCAAATTCCGAAGCCATCAACATACTTAAGTTCTTCGTCTCTTCCTCCATTCTACTTCTTTTTTCATTTTCCTGTGTCACCCCGTTTCCTTCTGTCTGATTTCTTTTCTTGCTTTTGGGCCTATCTGTGTCAACTACCATTGGTGCATTTACATTCCTAGGCTTTGCATGCATTCTGGTCCACGTTCCAATGGGCTTATGTTCGGCAGCTTGCATGGGCTTTGGCCCATCATCACGTGAAATTATTTTTGTTTTGATGCCACATGCCTCGCCTTTCCTTCTGTTATCTCTGTCTTTATCCACCCAGCCCGCTGTGAAAATCACTTGCTCACCAAGCCTAGGAGTCAACTGAACGTCCAGATTATTCTTTCCCCTGATTTCCGCCTCATTAACTTCCATATCTATTTCCTTCTCATTCTGTTCTACCGTTACTGCCGTATCCTCCTTATTTAAATTCTGATTTTCAAAACCTGCATTAATAGCATCATCAATTTCCTGTAGAGTAGCCGCAAATTCCGCTGCAGATTGATTTGCGACTGGTTTTCCGGATTCGCCGGATACGTTACTGGCCTCCACGTTTCCAACTGAAACCGGCACCGGCACCGTGTCCGTTCTGTCTACACTGATCGTCCTGCCTCTCTGTTTTGACGTCCCATTCATGTTTTCATACCCTTGGACTTCAACAATGGATTTCTTCGCCGGGTTAAACTGGCTGGCCCTGATCCATGATCCAAATTGTTGCTCTTCAACTGATAAAGTTCCTTTGCTCCGGAGCCACAAAACACAGTCTTTGTCGTCGTGCGTTAAGTGACCGCACCAATAACATAGGTTAGGTAACCGTTCATACTGAAACGAGACCCAGCCTTCATTATCTTCATCAAAATCCACCCGTCGTCCTCTGCATAATGGTTCTAAGATATCTATAGTTACTCGCACCCTCATGAAATTTCCTCCCCTCATCTCCGTTAGATCTTTTGGCACGTGGACCACTCCTAGTGACTCTCCAAGACGCATTGCTACTTCTGTCGTCAATAGAGAATAAGGTAAATTATGGATCTGTACCCAGAATGCTGCCTTGTCAAAAATGAGTTTCTCAATCGGAGTAGAGAAATCATATCGTTGGAAGACCACCAAGTGTCTGTCAAAAGACCATGGCTCTCCTAGCAGTACCTTTTCCACATCCTCCGCCGTTTGGAATGCAAATAGTAATCTGTTATCCCCTGCTTCACTCACTTCAAACGCTTTCCTAGTGCGCCATAGTGGTCTGAACGTTTTTGCCACAGCCTCCACGTTCAAAGATCTACGCGTAAAAAACTTTGCTACTAACACAAAAGCTTGGGTTTTCTTATTCTTTGACAGGTCAAGCTTATCTCCTTCCTTCTCCGTCAATGATAATTTCTTCCAATCCTTAGTTAAGTCCTCCATACCGATCCTATTCTGTATCCCAAACCCCCTGAAAAAAGAACCCACAAGCCCTACCAGTAACGTTGTTACTAGAGGGGACTCAACGTCCTTCCCAAAATTGAGAAGGGAAACTCTATACTACGGTATGGAGATGGTGGGAAACCCTACCCTACCCTACCGAGAACTCTATAGTGTAGTAGTTAAGATAATAATCAAATGATTAAGATAACTTTATATGGGTTACATTAAAACTCATAAGGGTGGTTTTTTACATTGTCTCACTTGACCCATGTGACATTTAAATACCTTGATGAGTGACGATAATATGGCATAATATTACTCATACCATCTAGTTGTGAAATGGTCCCACTCAAATAAATAATCCAAAACATGAATCATGGCAACAATACCCTAAACTGTAATGAGTACTTCCTTCCATGTTTTACAATATGGTATTCTCTATATGAGTATATTTATGAAGGGTACCATTTTAGGAAACTTTTATGAGAAATTAAAAACAAGGTAAATTGAATCCTAAAGTTTAGGGGTGTTTGGATTTTACACCTAAAGTTTCAGAATTTAGATTTTACTCCATAAAGTTTAGGGGGGGTTGTAGCCTTATATTTTAGAATTTGAATTTTAACTCCTAAAGTTTGGGGATGTTTAGATTTTACACTATCAAATTTTGAAATTTTAGATTGTAAAATTAAAACACTCTAAACTTTGGGGAGTAGAATCTAAACACCCATAAAATTTAGAGTATAAAATTCAGATTTTAAAATATCAGGGTTATAAAATCCAAACACCCTCAAACTTTAGAAATGTAATTTGCAATCTACTTAAAAAAAAAGAAAAAAAAGAAAAAAAAAGAAAAACAACAACAACAACAACAACAACTAAATTTTTGATAATTTTTTCAATTTCTCATAAAAGATTTTCTAATTAATGTATGTCCTACCATACTTTTCTTTTTTATTTAAAGAAGAAAGTTCGAGGAAATTACCAAGAATTTGGATTTTACTCCATAAAGTTTAGGGGGTGGATTTCTAGCCTTATATTTTAGAATTTGAATTTTACTTCCTAAAGTTTGGGGATGTTTAGATTTTATTCTATCAAATTTTGAAACTTTAGGTTGTAAAATTAAAACACCCTAAACTTTAGGAAGTAAAATCTAAATACCCATAAAATTTAGAATATAAATTCAAATTTTAAAATATCAGGATTATAAAATCCAAACACCCTCAAACTTTAAAAGTGTAATTTGCAATCTACTTAAAAAAAAAAAACTAATTTTTTGATAATTTTTTTAATTTTTCATAAAAGGTTTTCTAATTAATGTATGTCCTACCATACTTTTCTTTTTCATTTTCTTTTTTATTTAAAGAAGAAAGTTCGAGGAAATTACCAAGAAGGAGACGGGAACCTTCGGCTCTTCCTACCGTGACATCCAATATACGTATAAAGACTCAACAGGGAAAGGTTTGGTCCCTCATTAATAATTGAGAAATACGGAAAAAAAAAAAAGAAAAAAAAAAAGGAAAGTAATGATAGAGCAGCGTTACAAATTAAAAACTAAAGTTGGAGCAACTCAAGGAAATTACCAAGAAGGAGACTGGAACTTTCGTCTCCCCCTGATGTCAGCATCCTCCAAAAAGGATAAAGGGTAAAGACTAGGGGTGTTTGGTACGTACATTTGAAAATATGAGTTTTGTTATTTGAAAGCATGTGTAAAAATACATGTGAGTGAAAATGTGTGTAGAAATACATGTAATGTTGTTTAAAAACTGAAAATATGTGTTTAAACAAGTCTACCAAAGAGCCCTAGATGATGTAAGTTTTGGTCCCACACTAATAATAATAATTGAGCACTCTTTTCTTAAAAAGAAAAAAAAAAGTAATAAATAATAATAGAGCAATGTTACAAATTATGAAAACTAACTTTACCTCAACTCAAGAAAATTACCGGGAAGGAGATTGAAAGCTAGGTCCGTAAATGAATCAAACTATGTCGGAGAACTTGGAGTTCAGTTTGGATAAAAGATTTGTTAATGAACATTTGTCTATCAAATAAGTTAAGTTCAAGTCTAAAATTAGGATATCAAATTATTGTTTGTAGTTTACTGATAATAAAGATTTGTAGAAATGTAAATGGACAAAAATTTTAGTCATAGTTTCACTATACATAGAAAAATAATAAATTAATCAAGTAGCTTGTAAACAAGTTCAAGCCTGTTTAATAAGAAAATTAATCAAGTTTGAAAAACTTGACGAATTCATTTGGGTTGCCTTTAAGTATGAAATACTACCAAATTTCTGTTATTGGTGTGGTAGAGTCTCCCATGCAGACAAGGAATGCGAGATTTGGCTAGACAGCAAAGGTAAACTCATACAGGAAAAGTAGGAGTATGGATCTTGGCTTCGCGCTCTACCCTAAAACCCGGGGAAGATATCAGTCACTACGGTCTCAGGCATAGGAGATGGTTTTGGACAATCTTCACCGGTGAATTCTGCCTCAACAGACCCCCAATCTCAACCAGAAACGATGGAAATCCAAAACGCCGGTGATAATTCAATGCGAGCCGATGACATTAATGAGGTTAGAGTTGCCGTTTCAAAATTTGTAACTCCAGGGTCCTCAGCAATAATGGCTAATGATGCAGATAGTAATTACAAAGGCCAAAATTCCACAATCCCGAAATTCTCGGAATTAAATGGGCAAGAAGTAACTGAAGGCGATACAAACTCTGAGGTGATTCACTCAATCTTAGAGGTCCAAACTTCCCAAAACAAGTCCAAGGAATTTGAAGCAATTAAATGCTATTGATTCGGCTTTAAAGAAATTTGACACCAACAATAATTCCACCTCAGCAACGGATACCATCTCAATTACTACAGATCTTAATGAAGATATTTTCGGAAATAATTTTGACAGCTTGCAAGGTAAATCACACACGAATCAACAAGGCACACGTACATGGAAAAAATTGGCACGTGACCCCAATCGTTCAGAGTCTCATATGCAAACCGTATCTTTGGGGAAAAGAAATTGAGAAAGGGAGGAACTGTACCCACATAACCAACAAAAAAATTCAGGTCACTACAGAATATGGCCAACAAGAATCAATGGTGGAGGCTGCGATGCAGCCGTGCCATCACCAATGAGTTTCATATTTTGGAACTGTCGTGGGCTTGGAAACCTACGTACAGGGAAGGAGTTGGAAGTAATGGTTCGAACAAAAGATCCCTCCGCTATGTTCTTAGCCGAAACTTGGGCGGATGAAGCAAGGCTAAAGGAAATCAAACGCAACTTGGATTTTGAAAATTTGTTTTTTGTAGAGAGAACCAGCAGAGGGGGAGGTTTAGCATTATACTAGCAAAATTCAATTGATCTGAAAGTAGAGACTTTCTCCAAATACCACATTGATGCAATAATAAATAAAGGGAAAGCAGATGCATGGAGGATGACCGGCTTCTATAGGGAGCCAATGACACAAAGAAGAACTGAATCATGGAGTAGGCTTCACCAATTGAACGGCAGATTTAGCTTGCCATGGCTGTGCGCAGGAGATTTCAACAAACTATTGCAAAGCTCCGAGAAACTTGGGGGAAACAATAGAAGCCAAAATCAAATGCAACTTTTCTGAGATGTAGTTAATGAATGCAGATTCGTTGATCTTGGATATGTTGGACCACAATACACTTGGCAAAAACACTTGGCGGATGGACACTCGATATGGGAGAGGCTAGATCGTGGTTTTGCTAACAATGAATGGTTGTTGTATTTTACAAGTGCCAAAGTCCACCATCTTTCCTCAGATACATCTAATCATAGACCTCTGTGGATCGTACCAGAGGGTTTGGAGTTTCACCCTACAGCCAAACCTTTCCGGTTCGAAGAGATGTGGCTGCTCGACCTAGGGTGTGTTGAAATTTTAGAAGCCGTATGGTCCAACACACACAATTATGACCCAGCTATGGAGGTGATGAGAAAAATAGCAAAGTCTGGAAAGGAATTACATAGATGGAATAGGGAGCATTTTGGAAACATAAGAAAGGAACTAGAAAAAAAGAGGGCATCCTTGAAGAAAGCCAATGAAGTTGCAATGAGGACAGGTGTGAATTTCGAAGTGAGGATGTTGAAACAAGAAATCATTGACTTGATGGACAAGGAAAATAGGATGTGGTTCCAGCAGGCAAAGGCCTTGTGGGCTTCAAACGGAGACAAAAACTCAAAATTTTTTCACTGTCATGCAACACAACGAAAGCAGAAAAATTCTATCTTAAAAATTTGAGACACATCAGGCCAATGGAGGACAAATCCAAATGAAGTAAATCACTGCTTGGTTGAATACTTTCAGAAGCTCTTTACCTCCACCAACAATTTGAACCCACATGAAGCAGTCAATTCTATCAATACCATTATCAGTGAAGATATAAAGTCCCAACTCTTAGCAACGTTCATAGCCAGTAAGGTTCAAATAGCACTAAAACAAATGCCCCCCCTAAAAGCCCCAGGTCCAAATGGTATGCTCCCTCTCTTTTACCAAAATTTTTGGAATTTAACTGGTAATTATGTAACTGAATCAGTTCTTAGATTCCTCAATTCTGCCTCATTACCAGAACAACTAAATCATACTTTCATAACCCTTATTCCTAAAAAAAAGAACCCTGAATGTGCATTTGACTTTAGACGCATAAGTTTGTGTAATGACCTATATAAAATTTTTTCTAAAGTTCTGGCAAATAGATTAAAAAAGATCCTACCAAAAATTATTATGGAACACCAAAGTGCTTTCACGAAAAGTCGCTTAATTTCTAATAATATTTTGGTAGCCTTTGAATATCTCCACAATATGTAGAAACACAAAGGAAAAGAGAATTTTATGGCTATAAAACTTGACATGAGCAAAGCTTATGATAGAGTTGAATGGCTGTACCTCAAAGCAATAATGGTGAAAATGGGTTTTGATGAAAAATGAATCAATCTTATCATGTTATGTGTTACAATTGTTTCTTACTCTGTTCTTGTCAATGGGGAGCCCAAAGGCATGATCCATCCAACCAGGGGTATCAGACTATGCGATCCATTATCTCCCTTTCTCTTCTTATTATGTACTAAAGGCTTGAATGGCCTAATTAATAATGCAGCGGCCAAGTGAGACATTAAGGGTTATTCCTTACGTAGAAATGGCCCTAGCTTGACTCACCACCTTTTTGCAAACAACAGCTTATTGTTTTGTAGGGCTACTATACAAGAGTGCCAAAAAATCCTTGATATCTTGGATACCTATATAAAATGTTCAGGCCAACAAATAAACAAGAGCAAAACTACAATCTTTTTCAACAAGTGCACTACGGAAGAGATAAGAAATCATATCAAGATTGCCTTGGGGGTACCGGAGATTAAGCAATATGAGCAATATCTGGGGCTGCCATCTTTAGTTGGAAAGAACAAGAAAGCCAGCTTTAACTACATTAAGGAAAGGGTATGGAAGAAAATTCAAGGGTGGAAAAAGAAATTGTTGTCACAAGCAGGAAGGGAAATATTAATTAAAGCGGTAGTCCAAGCCATTCATACATATACAATGAGCTGCTTTAAATTGCCGGTGGGTCTATGTACGGAGATTGAAAGCCTTATTAGAAATTTTTGGTGGGGACAAAAAGGAGACTAGCGAAAAGTCCATTGGGTCAAATGGGAAACACTTTGCAAACCCAAATCTGTTGGTGGTATGGGGTTCAAAGA
Organism: Quercus lobata; assembly: GCF_001633185.2. Lineage (NCBI taxonomy): Eukaryota > Viridiplantae > Streptophyta > Magnoliopsida > Fagales > Fagaceae > Quercus > Quercus lobata. Next base: position 102,155,773 of record NC_044905.1, on the reverse strand, counting down.
CTTAGCTCTTTTCAATGACGCGTTATTAGCCAAACAAGCTTGGAGACTAGTGCATCATAAAGAGTCCTTGTTCTACCGTGTCTACAAAGCAAAATTCTTTCCTCATTGCTCTATAATGGAAGCCTCGGATACCACATTAGGCTCTTATGCTTGGAGCAGCATACTAAAGGGTCGGGATGTATTAATGAAAGGTGCAAGGTGGAGGGTGGGTTATGGAGAATCGATTGGAGTTTGAAATGATGTTTGGCTGCCCTCCTTGGAATATCCAAGATTGTTATCAAATCCGGTGACAAGCTTTGAGGATATGGAAGTTAATGATCTTATAGACCCGATTTCAAAGCAATGGGATGAAGATTTATTGCAGGGATTATTCAGCTCTCAAGAGGTCTAATTGACAATGAGTATACCTTTGTGTCGCACCTATTCTAAGGACAAGCTGATATGGCCATACACATCATCAGGTGACTACACTATAAAGTCTTGTTATAATTTTCTTGCAGCAGTAGAAACGGGCCAGACCACCACAGCCAATCCGAGACAAGATGGAGGGATTTGGAAGCTTGTTTGGAGCCTCTCGATTCCAAATAAGGTGAAGAATTTCTTATGGTGAGTCTGCAAAGAAGCACTGCCAGTGAAGAGAAATTTGAGACGAAGAAAAATCATTGAGGAGGACACATGTGACCACTATAAATCAAGTGCAAAAAGTGAATTCCATGCACTATGGGAATGCTCAGCACTCACAACAGTTTGGAACTTAGTCCTAGAGCTACTGCTTCAACATGATCAGAATGTACACACAGTTTCAGAACTCATCAGACTCACTCATGAAGAAGGAAAAGACGTCAATCTGCTTGCCATGATCCTTTGGACAATGTGGTATCGCTAGAGCAAACTCATAACCACTAATGAAGAATACCCAGTCAGCCAAGTCTCCACGAATGCAAAGCAAGCACCCACTGAGTATCACCAAGCAAACCAAGTCACAATGCTCCAATCTCTTGTTTGCACTCGCCCTCGGGTCAAATGGAGCCCACTCCCTACAGAAAACTTCAAGGTGAACTTTGACGGAGCCACATTCAAAGAGATATATAAAGCTGGAATTGGTGTCATGATTCAAAACTCCCTAGGACAACCAATTGCTTCCTTATCAGAATTGGTGAATCTACCATACTCATCCAATATTGTTGAAGCCATGGCTGCATCTAGAGCCATTTACTTTGCTCAGGAAATTGGCTTAAATTCCTTTATCCTTGAAGGCAATTCTAAAGCTGTGATCAAATGCCTTAGAAGTGACGACTACTCCTTTTCTCCTTTTGGTCATATCCTGGCAGCAGTTAAAGCGACCACAGAGACCAGTTGTTGTATTTCATTTTCCCATATTCGTAGACTTGGTAACTCTGTTGCTCACAACCTAACTAAATATGCGAGACATGTTAAAGGTTTTTCGGTGTGGATGGAGGATGTTCCTCCACACCTTTAAGCTATACTTTCAACCGATAATGGCTAGTTTTCTTATTAATAAAAGTTACTGATGTTCTTTATCCAAAAAAAAAAGTTTGAACATGTAATATTATTTGGTAATAAGGTCAAACTCAATTCATATTCAAAATTAAATTAAATATATAAACCTAAACTTTTAATATTGGAAAAAGTTTAGTTTCAAATTGTTTTGGAGCTATCTTTCTTCAACCCATCATATTCCAATTGAAGATACCATTTACAAATAGTTTTAGCCACGTGACTTTTAACCCCAAGGAGTTGGCTAAGTAGTTCCTAAGGTCTCATGATATCATTTTTTTTCCTTTAATACTCTGCTCCACTCAACTTGTTTATAGCCCTACTTTTTGGCTCCCATTACCATTAACATCTAGGGACAGAGCCACATTAGGGCCAAGGAGGCCATGGCCCCCGAACCCGGCATTTCCCCCTTTGAGTATATTAAAAAGTAAGTTATTTTGTCAAAAATTAGTTGAACAAGATCAATTGGCCCCCTTAGGTCAACGCTTCACCCTTTGAGTATCTAGAAGGTTAGCAGTTGTTTATCTCTTTTGTCCATAAGGCTAGAAGCCTAGAATAAGTTGACATGGGACTTGCTTGAGCAAGGGTGGGGGCTAATTGACATGCATGAAGCTTTCTGTAGATCAAATGAAGGTAGTTCTGTAGGGTGATAAAAATCACAATGACAGCTAAGCTTGTGCCTTTGGGAGTGCCATTGTTTACCATAGGGTTGTCCAACCCAATTGTGGTCTAATTGAGTGTCTGTCCCATCAGACACTTCCTTCTGTCTTCTTTGTGCATTGGGGCGGCCAATACAGTCCTATTCAAGGGTCTTCTCCACATTAATGCAGCCAGCAAGTTAGCTGCAGAGCCTTTAATGTGGTGGTAACAGCTTTCTTTCTAAATATTTTAGGACTCCCCTCTGTACTTTGTTTTTGCAATGCTTATCTGTGTTTGCAGAATTTCCAAGAACGTCCCTATGGACGACATACCACTTATTCGAATCTCGGCTTTGTTTACCCGAGGTGACATTAGTCCTCGGCCTACCCTATTATGCCGTTGTGACCAAAACTAATCTTGTCATCCACTAACACGGACTCCCTTGACAGCGTTTTCCCCTTCTCGGACGATCTCTAGTCCTCAGCTTGGGCCTTAGGCCCAGTACATACAGTGATAGTGAGCTCCTGGGCCCAATATCCCTACAGTAGAGATCTAATGGTGAGTCCACACATTCACCACGTGGCAATTTAAAAATCATGTGAAGGGGTGATCTTGGGATAATTGTTAATAAACTATTTTAGAAATGTTTTAATACCAATTTTATGGGAAATATAAAAAATAGTTTAAAAATTACTTTATTAATTTTTTATAAAATATTTTTTAAAATAATTCATAAATCAATAACTTTAGGGCATCCATTAATTTTTCAAAGAGTAAAAAGTAGTGATCCCAAATTAGAAGTAATAGCAATTAGATTTACTCATCCTAAAAACATAAATATTTCTCATTCTTGGTCTGGGGTGATAATTCTGCTTAAGAGAATCTCCAGTGATCTTTGGAACTTACAAATCATAGTATAATTAATTAATTCTCGTATGGATCCTGAAAATCTTCCTAATAATTTGGGAGATATTTCTTGATCTTGATCTTCATTTGATATTTGGGCTAATGCTTTAATAATTGCTTTCTGATATTCTTTCTTTGATTGATCACCAAAGGAAATGAATAGAAAAGGAGAACTGAACTCAAGATTATGTGAAAGAAAACTAGAGATATATATATATATATATATATATTTATATATATATATATATATTCATTCCACACTTATGGCTTAAGCCTGTGCAAGATTTTATTGGGCTATAAATGAACTAAGTTGTTCACAAACAGTTTGAGTTTGGTTCAATAAAAAGTTTATTTAATAAACTATCTTACTAAGTTGTTTGTTTATTAAACAAGTTAAGAATAAACATTAGTTTTAGGTTTGTTTAATAAATGAGCCGAATATAAGCAAAAAAAGCTGAATTTATGCTCGTTTATGAGTTTGGTAAAATAAGTTTGATATGAGCTTGACAAAAAAAACACATATCTTACTAAGACTTTAATTAATTGGGAGTTGAGACCAATTGTCCAAAGCAAATAAGCTTGATATGAGTTTGATGATGTACTCTTGTTGAATCTCAAGTACAGAAGCTTATTATTGAGCTCAAGTTAGGTCTAACTAATGAATCAAGTCAAGCTAAGCCAAACTCAAGATTTTATACATTTTGACAAGGTCAAGCTCTACATTATTTGTAGGCTTGATTCAAGTTTGAGCCGAGTTTGAACATTTTACTTTTGTTGTCAAACCAAACTCAAACATCCATTATTCGACAAAACTTGGCTTGTTTATAGCAAGTTAATGAGCTCGATTACATTGACCTAAGCAATGCTTTATTCTAACAAACTCAAAACAGAGCATTTTTTTTTAATGATTTTTAACTACAATACAAGTCGATTTGGCTCCCCAAAAAAAATCCTCATTTTGGCCAAAACATGGATTTTCATATCCACATGCGAATGCTATCGAGGCCCAGGAGGGACAATAGAGACTATGGCATAAAAGTACTATTTTTTATTGTTAAAAGCCTTGTAATTCAATTGATACTTTATAGTATATGAAAGACATTGTTCAAATCTCGAGTATTAAGCCTAGTTCCTCGGACCACATACATTGGGTAAATTAATACTTCTCACTATTTGTTTAAGTATCAAACAGAATCTTGGTCATACTTGACTCTTCAGGCCACATACCTTGGGTAAATTGATATTCCTTATTATCTGCCTAAGTATTAAATAGACCTTTGGTTATGCTTGATTCTTCAAACCACATGCCTTGGGTAAATTAATACTTCTCACTATTTGTTTCAGTATCAAACAAAATCTTGGTCATGCCTGGCTCCTTGGATCACATACTTTGGGTAAATTGATATTCCTTATTATTTGTTTAAGTATCAAACAGAACCTTGGTCATGTTTGGCTCCTTGGACCACATACCTTGGGTAAATTGATATTCATATTATCTGCCTAAATATTAAACAGAACCTTGGTCATGCCTGGTTCCTCAACTACATACCTTGGGTAAATTAATACTTCTCACTCTTTGTTTAAGTATCAAACAGAACCTTGGTCATGTCTGACTCCTCAAACCATACAACTTGGGTAAATTAATACTTCTTATTATTTGTTTAAGTATTAAATAGAATCTTGGTCATGCCTGGCTCCTCGGACCACGTACAGTGGGTAAATTAACGTCTATTATTGTTGTGATGTTATGTTAGGTGGATGAGCAGGTAAAACCGTGAGCAAGTATATGGTTTGCTATTATCTAAGGTTAAAAGGAAAGGCTTGAAACACCTGTTGTCTAATTAATAACTTGGTCCAAGCATGTAAAGGTATGTCTTTTTAAGTTAAAATAATTTTTTATCGAAGATTGCAAACTTGGGATGCTTAGCTTGTTCTGTGGTTGATTATGTAACTTGAGGCAGTTACACAATCACTTGTACAGATGATTATTGAAGTCACTGTCATATGCATGTTTTAAGTCAGATGCAATTATATCCCATTCTTATGTCAATTAAGTGTAAAATAAAGCATAGGTTGTGTTAGGATTTGCATGAGTAACACATGTGTAATAGAAAATTCAGAATTGTCATTAAGATAAAGCCTTGTAGACGAGGCAAAATAGGTACAACTTTGAAGATAAAAACTACATTTACATAAAAACAAAAGATCTATACATTTTATCCTAAACCCTATTTGATCTTCAATGGAGGGTTTTCTTTTCTTGTGGCCTTGGCGGGCTCGGTAGTTTTAGCTGCTGTGGAGGCTGGACCTTTGCCCTTGGGGTCCTCCTTGGCAAGTATAGGAAGAGTATCCAGAACAATCTCAAGGTTCTGAGAGGCTTCTTTACCTTTAGGAGGGTCCTTAGGCGCTACGGGGGGCTTGGTGGCTTCACGGACCACTCCTTTAGTTATATATTTTTCCTTCTCAGTGGCCTTAGCTTGTTCTGCTTCCTTTGGAGGACTGTTGGAAAAGGGGAGGACCATCGCAAGGCTGTCCTTGTCACCATCTGCCTCTGTGGAGACCATGTCAACCTTAGGGTCCGAGGAGCTTGAGACACAGATCACCGGGGGAAAGTAGACATTCTCTACTCTCCTAAGGGCAAAGGAGGCCTCAACTCTAACCTGGTTAAGGGCCTCAACTCTAACCTGAAAAAAAACCTGAATTTTTTTTTATTATAATTTTTTTATATTTGCTTTGTATTAAGAACACCCTCAATCACAGAATTAGGAACACTCTCAAATTTTAAAAAAAAAATGTAACAGAGGCAAGCCCATGGTAAGCCCAATAGATTACAAACCCACAAATTCTCCAAAAAAAAAAAAAAAAAACAAAGTAATGCCTCAGTCCCTAAAGGTCTAAATCAGAAATCACTAAAGGATTTATCAAAAAAAAAAAAAAAGGAAACCACTAAAGGCCTAAAGCAAACCTAAACTCAGTCCCTCAGAGCAACGCCGCTTGAGCCTCAAGCCAACAGACGGAGATCGGATCGGTCACAGCTCGCTCGTCGGAGATCAGCTTAGCCCAGATAGTCGTTATCGCTCGCTTGCCCCTCCATGTTGTCGTTGCTCGTCGCTAACCCTCATTGGAGGACGGAGATCGGCAGATCGTTTGTCGCGATGTCGCCTTGTCACTGCCTCAGCGGCCTCAGCCTTTAGGCCTCCCTGCTCGGTTGTTCCGGTGCTCCCTCCCTCAAGGTACTTCATTTTCTCTCTCTCAGTCTCTCTCTCTCTCTCTCTAAATTGAAATGAAAAATATGAAATGAATTAAACTCTCTCTCTCTCTTTATTCTTTAATAAGACTAACTCTCTCTCTCTTTTGATTGACCGAACTTTAGCTTTATTAATGCTTTGTCATTTTGTCCATTTTTGACTTTTTGAATTTGGCTTTTATCAGTTTATCTTATCCGTTGGTGTTGGTGTGTGTAGTGTGTTGGTGTTGGTGAGATATTAATTGTCTTTTAGTGTAATGTGTGATTGTAAAATTTTCTGATTGGCAGGGGGCATCACTCATCAGGCATGAGGCATGCTTGTTTGTTGAGTAGGGTGGGGGTAGATGGACACATGGGGGGCCGGGTTGCACATTACACTGCTTTAGTGCTTTAATTATTGTGCATTTGTGCTGCACATGGGATGTGTTACATGTGTAATGTGTATATCAGTGGCTCTTTTAGTGTAATGTGCACATGGGACTAAACAATATAACAAATTAAAGCAATATAATTAATGACAAATAAATTAAAGCAATATAGTTTATTATTAGGCTAAACAACAATAATTAAAGCAGTATAATCAACCAATACATTATAAAAGACAAACAAATTAAATTATGTTAAGCTAAACAATAATTAATAATTTTATAATTAATGAAACAATAATATAACAAATTATAGTTTATAAAAGGCAAACAAATTAATGAAACAACTAAACAACAATAATTAATAATTTTATTAATATTTTAAATGAACTTATAGTTTATTGTTTATTCTTTTGCTAGAATTATGGATAAATATTTGATAAGAAAATCACGTGCCCAAAAAAAAAAATTCCTGGGAAAAATTTTTAGGAACACCCTGGGAAAAATTCCTGGAGTCACCACTGCCTCAAGGCCTCAACCCTGAGTGCTTCCTCAGTCTCTGCGACCCCTACTTCATAGCCATCCTGTTTGGCCTGGTCCTTGGCATTCTCAGCCTCTTCCAATTTCTTCTTCAAGACCCCAATCTGCTCCTTAGCTGCAGACAATTGGTCCTTGGTTTGGTGAAGCTGCTTGCATTGACTCTCCACCTGCCTCTTAGCTCCTTTTAGGGCAGCCTTGACACTCTTTTTGTCTCTATCCACCTCTATTAGCTTACTATTTAACTCTTGAATTCTTTGATCCACCAAATTGAAGGCGTCCACAACAGTGATATGCCTGCCTTCCTCTTCCTTCATTCGCCTCCATTAGCTTACTATTCAACTCTTGAATTCTTTTATCCACCACATTGAAGGCATCCACAGTAGTGATACGTCTGCCTTCCTCTTCCTTCATTTTCCTGTGGAAGCTGTTCAGTGGCTCCTCGGCCCTGTGCACAGCTTGGACAGCCTTTTTAGGACAAAAATATGATAGTTAGAAAAAACGATTATAACTTTGAGTGAAAAGAAAACCAGGTGAAAGACTTACCAGGGCAAGGTCCCTCTTTAGACTGAGAAACACCTCATGTTTTTTCATGGACCTAAGATCGGCCATGTCTTCGGGTAGCAGAAGGGCTTTCTCCACAGCATTGGCCACGTACCCGGCCTTCCCGTGTTGGAAGTCCCTTATGGAGGCATTTGTTGGAAAGGGAGCTCTGTCCAGCACTAAAGGGGGGTTCCAAGCTGGTACCCTAACTTGGTGGTCAGGCCTCCTCTCCACCATGGACCCTTTGCTTAAGGATCGTATATGGGCAGTCTTGGCCGCTTTGGCTCCCCTCTAGGGCTCAATCTCCTTGGAAGGAAGACCCTTTCCCTCCTCTACCATCTCTTTTCCCTTTCGGTCCTTCTTCCTTTTCTTTTCAGCAAAATCAAGTTAGGAAGCCTGAGTAGAAGGAGGGGTGGGGGGCTTGGCCTGAATGGCCTTTTCGGGCACATTGCCTCTAGCATGTGACTCTAGCAGGTCCAAGAGGCTCGATCTGCTTTTGCATTGTATCACAATGGTGTCAAGGACGGTGGAATCCTCCTAAATGTAGCTTGCTTGAGTTGGGGGGAGTTGGCTGAAGTCAGCAATGGGAGGTTCGGAAGGCAGAGGTTGGTTAAAAATCCCAAAATCGTCCTTGGATCCTGAGATTTCAACTACTACTTCTTCTTCTTCCTTAACGGTTGCTTAAGAAAGGGTTGCTCCTTCCTCGGCTGTACGCAGAGAGGGTAACTCCACTTGCTGTATGCCCTTTGGAATGGGGTTGGTGACGAGAAAACTGGGAACTGCAACGTTGATCTGATGCAAGCATGGGTCTTTCACCTTGATCACACACTTGGGTGCCTAGAAGCTGGACGAGAGTGGATTGTAGCCTAGGATGAGGTGGGCCGCTCTTAATTGCCCGTCGGTGTGGACGAAGATTTCCGCCTTGAGTATCTTCATCAAATCAGGCTCGTTAACAAGGCCAAAGTTCGGAATAGCAGAATGCTTATCTGCAAATTTATTAAAAACCAAAAGTGTTATTAGAAAACAATACATACAAAAGGAAAAGTAAATTACAGGTACCAATAAAAAGGTTGAGCAAGTAGAATGTTAGTAAAAAAAAAGAAAAGGGCGTTGTTAGAGTAACAGACCTAAACCTAAGTACCCCACTTGGTGTACCCTCTCGTGTTGGGCAGTGGAATCCATTATGCCATTCCCATAAGACGATTAAATAATCCTTATCCATTCCCTTGTTGGACTCAGGGAGGCACGATATAAGCCTAACCTCGAGGGCTCTGGTTTTCAGATAGTACCCTTGCCCCGTTAATTTGTGAAGGTTGTAAACCCAGTTGACATCATGGTGGGATAGGTTCATATTCATTCTTTCGTTAAGGGCATCTACACTACCTAAGATCCTAAACATCTTAGGGGTGCACTAGGTGGGGGAAAGCCTTTATTAGATAATCCCTAGTAACTCTACCCATATGGATTCTCATCCCTCACTCTATAAAGGCAATCATAGGGATTACTACTTCTCCCTCCTGCCTCCTAGTGTACCATTCCCCCTATTTACAATACCTAATGGAAACCCCTTAGGAAATTTGGTATTGAGCCTTAAAGCTCTTTATACCTTTCGGGGTGTCTACTAAGTAAGCAAATCTACCCATGTGAAATGAAGACTGGGGCTAATAGAGAGATGAGGTGGAATTAGAGGAGCAGAGGAAGAAAGGACTCTAAAATGAAAATAAACAAAAGAGAAGGAGAAAATACTAGAGACGACTTACAAAAAGGAAGAAAGGCTCCTCGGACTAGCTCTTGATATTTGAAGGTGCAAAAAGTGAAGTAGTTAAAGTCCTCAAGCAATATATATGAGAAAGAAAGGCAAGCAGGAAAACTCCCGCTCAAGTCCCTATAAAATCTTCAACTGTCGAATCTCCATCGTACCGTAGAACGTAGGGAATATGGAGCCGCAGAAAATAAACGCGAGGAGCGTCCCAGATGTTAAAACATTAAGAGCGGGCTTTGGGCAGTTGAAAAGACACCTACACAGACAAAGGTGACATATGGTAAAAGTAGGGTAATTGTAGTAATATCGAAATCCTCCTTTTTTTCGAAGAGCAAAAGAGGAAAATTTCGAGAGGATATTGTAAGGAGGATAGGCCCAAATGTATATTGGGCCACGGGCCCTATCTGAGGACAAATGCCACCTCGGCTTAACAGAGTAGAGGTCATAAGGGATGACATACCGTCAGGAGCAACATTCTGGGCAGTTCTAATGGAAGGAACAAGATAAGGGGAAGGTAAGAAATATCTAAAGGAAAGCTGCTACCAACGTATTAAATGCTCTCTAACTAAATTTCTAGCCGCATTAATATGGAAGTGATATATGAACAGTAATGTTTAGCCTTACAACTACCCCAAAAAGCTTCAGAAAGGTGCTGATGGGACAAGAATGAGGGTCAGCCATTTTATCTACACGTGAAGGGGTGAGATAGAGGAAAGAAGGGTAATATAAAGAAGAAAAACCCCATTACAATGGGATCTGGGAATTTGTAATAAACAATACTATAGCACTAAGAACTGGGATTGTAACCAAATCTAAGATAAATATATTCAAAGAATTACTCTCCTCGGACTTCGCCGAGGAAGAATCTCTTTGCAAAAACTTGTTTTTCTATGTTTTCTTACCATCTTTAGTCCGTTGCGAGCGTGATCCAATTCATTGAAACCTAGTTTTTAGTCCACTCTCTATAAATTCTTTGTATTGGGCTCTTTGGGCCATAATCATTTTACCTTTTGGGCTTAGGATCCAAAACTTGCCCTTACATTTTTCAATTAAAACAATTGATTTTAGAATAGGGAAGTGAATAAGAAATAAAGAAAAGTTAATTATTCTTTCTTTTTAGGAGGGTAATTTTGGAAACATGAACTTAACCAAAGGATAGGTTAGTACACAACATTTTTAACATTAAGTGTGTGTGTGTGTGTGTGTTTGTGTTTTTCCCTTCAAATTAATGTTAAGGGGAAATGTGTGTGTTAAGGGGAAGTGTGTGTGTGTTTTTTTTCCCTTCAAATTGTTGTGTAATTACCCATTTTATTTTTAAAGTTAAAGTCGACTGGCAAATTTTATTTGATAGTCAGAGTATTCGCATCAGTTCGTGTATTTTTTTTTTTTGTTTATTTTAGCATAAGCATCTACTTTTTTTTTTTATTTAACATGCTCTTACTTTTTTAAACACTCTACATCAAATTATTTATTTTACATTACAATTTATTAAAATATCAAATTTTCTTAAATTTTTTAGTTGTTTTTCTTTTTTCATACACAACAATTACCATTCACTTTCTTCATTCATTATCGAGATGCATAAAAAAATAAATATAAAATAAATAGCGTTAGTGTAAATTTATACGGTTACTATAGTAATCATGTATTTTTACATAGCTTTGCATGACTTAATATGAGTGAATTTTAGGGTTATAGGGCTAAAATGCGGTGTTTTTCTATTACACAAGCATTTCGATTAGAGCATTAGCATAAGATGTTCTAAAAAAATTATATTTTAACATAATTTTGGTTAAAAAAAATATATAAAAAAGTTACTTTATTTATTTTAGTATAAAATTTAACATTATACTCTACATCTCATCTCTTATTTTAACATGTCGCCCATTAAATAATCGAAATAACATCTACCATCTATTAGAAAACAACAAAGTAAGTGAGAGAGGAGAGAGGAGCGTGAGTTAGTAGAGAGGTGAGAGAAATTTAAATTATTAAATATTTTGAGCACATATAGTTAGTAGAAGTGTTCTGTGGGCTGTAGCTAGGTGCTAAAAATTTTGGCATATGGCACAACTTTAAATACTTAAGGGGTTGTTTGATAATATTGTTCTAGTAATGTTGTTTGTATTTTTTAAAAATAGGTGTAGTTGAAAGAGTATATAGAAATACGTATAATGTTATTTAAACACCGAAAATTGTTGCTCAAAATACCCTAACAAATTGCCCTTTGGTCTTTAAACTTAGGGATAATTACAGTAAACCCACTTGATGTTTGGCCCATTTGCGCTTTGCCTATCCGTGGTTCAAAACTTATCACTTTGCCCACCTGTACATCAATCCGTTACCCCCCCGTTACCCACCTCACCCTCAGACGTTAGGAAAACACCCTTTTATGCCAAATTAGAACATAACACGGATCAAACAACACGAACTCACTCTCTTTTCCTCACGAGCCTTAGAAACACGAAAATCCCTGTAACTGAGCTGGGGTTTTGATTTTTCTGATCGTGCTTTCGTGTGAGGGTGAGGTTCTGACTTTGGGTTGTCTTGAGGCATTGAATATTCGAAGATAGATCATCACCAGGTACAACATTTCTGCTTTATGGTTCTGAGCTGGGGTTTTAAGTTTTGATGATAGCTTTGATTCACAGGAAGTTGATAATTGATGTCTTCTTCGAGTGAAAATTACTCAGGTTCAAGTAGGCATATGTGTACATATGAGACTTGTGTGTTGAGAACAAGTCTGACAGTGGATAATTTTGGGAAAAGGGTTTTGGGTTGTAGCCGATATAAGGTAAGTATACTTTTTACTTAATCTAGCTGATTCACGTGAGATTGGAATGTGATGTGTTCAATTCAATCTATGAACAGATTGGTCCCAAGTGCCCTTTAGTTAAATGGATTGATAATTCCACTTGTATGCGTGGGAATGAAACTGCCCATTTGGTGCAACAAAAGCTGGATTTACTGCGGAGTGAGCTGCAACTTGCACATGAAAGGGAAAGAGAAGCTACCCAGGCAGCAGCAGGAGCTACCCAAATGGCAGAAATTGCTCAAGACAGGGCAGCAAAAGCCATTGAGAGGGAGAGAAAGTTTCGAGTTTCCTCTGTTTAAGCTAAGGAGATAGCAATAAGAGCTTTAGAGCAAGAGAGAAAGTGCAGAATTGTACTAACTCTGTCATGGTTTTTTTTTTTTTTTTTGGTTATGTTGTTTTCATATTTTGGCTCAAGTGAGAATGTTGGAATGATGAGATTGAGTTTGCCTAATGGGTTGTAATGTAAGCTGGTCCTCAATTGTATTGTAATAGAACTATGAAAGAATTTTTTGAGAATGAGAACTATGTAAGGTGGTAGATGATATTGGCTTGAAGCCACTTAATAATATAAGCCTTTTTAAGATAAAGTGTTATTTATGTTAGATGCTGTTGGTATTTTTGTTTAAAGTGAATTGGCTACTTGTGAGCTGTGAGTTGTTGGTGTTGGTGTTTTGTTGGATGTTGTGAGTTGTGTTGGTTTGTGCATAAAGTGCATTGTGTGAAGACAATTGTGTTGAAAGTGAATTTAAAGTGCATGACCATCTGTCAACTTGCAAGAAAAGACAACAAATGCACACATACACCTTCTATTCAACACATACACCCTGCACACATAAAAAACTCATATAATAATAACTCATATGACAAACTGCAATAATCAGAATAATAATTCTGAACACCTGTCATTAAGTTGGGAAATTGTATACATATTTTAAGGTGGTATTGAATAGTCTTTCATCAACCACTAGTAAATATAAGGCATTTGGTACAACAACCAAAACAGTTGCAGCTGCCCAATGTTTACAAAACTTACAAAAATACAAAAAGTGTTTGAATAGCTATATAAAAAAGTGTCTTGCCATTGTTTGCCCTGCCATTATCTACAAACTACATAAAACCCTAACACTACATAATCCTAATACATTATACATAGCAACAAAAGTGTCTTGACTTAGTCTTCATTTACTGCCCCTGCCCCTGCCTCTCCCACCACAGCTGGCCTTTCCACCTCTTGTTCTACATTTTTGAGCCCTAGTTGCATCACCCCTTCCTCTCAAAGCAGCTCCTCTGGTACCAGGTGGTCTTGTAGGCTACAAAGTACAAGAATTCACATGTTAGCTACCAATATCACAGTTTTATGAATAAAACATCAAACCTAACACTACAGTACCTGTGATGATAGTGCTTTACTATCCCATGTTTCTGCAGGGGTGTGTGGTGTTGGCTGGCTTGAAGAGAACCAAGGAGCTCCTCTAACTGTGTACCTGAAGTCTAAAGAATACCATTGACTTGGGTTCTGTGACCATGGAGCTGGTGGCCCTAACCATGGAGTTTGTGGCTGTAGAGCTGGAGCTTGTGGCTGTGACCCTGCTGCCTATTTGGATGAGGATGAGGCCATAGTGTAAGGCTGATGTGTTGGTGGGGGCTGAGCTGAGGATTGGGTCTGTGATGAAGATGGGGTCTGGAATCCTTGTCGGTGTGTAGAAGGCCTTCCACTTCCCTGAAACCAAATATGAGCATGTTTTTACAGTGTCAGCTATTGGAATTTTGCATTTGAATAAAAAAAATTTGTAAAAACTTGCAGATTTCCCTTTCTGCAATCTTTGCCTCCTCTCCCATGCTGTCTCACCAGTGACATTGACCTTGCATCCCCTTACATTGTGCCCTTCCTGTTGACACCTTTCACACCTCATAGGCCTGTTTGCTCTAGACACCTTATAAGGGTTCGACTTATCAACATTTCTCTTCCTCTTCATGGGTGGCCTGCCTGGTGGCTTATAGACAGTAGGTGCAACAGGCTTGGGTTGGCCACTTGACATCCACTCAGACTGGTTAGGCATGGGAGGTATGGGTGTCTTGTATGTCTCCACATAAGCATCCTTGTAGTAGCATGGATGGGTGTAGTCTTTTGGTTTCTCACAATTCACAAAAATGGCTGCAACTCCATGCTTATAGGGGATTCCTGTCAAGTCCTATACTCTACAACTGCATGTCCTATTTACCAAGTCCACCACATGCCTTTCCCTCTCATTGTCAACCTCATACACAAACCTCCCAGAAGGAACTGCACAGAAACCCTTACACTCTAATTTTAACTGCTCCAACTTTTTTTGTATGCTTGGACACAAATTGCCACCATACTTTTCTATGCCAGTCTTCTTTATATACAGTCTGCTCATAAGCCTAACTCTAATCCACTCCAGCATTGATAAGATGGGCTTATCTCTAGCCGTTACAATCATAGAGTTAAAACTCTCACTCAGATTGTTTACCATACAATCTGTCAAAGCTCTTGAAGAAAAGTGGGATCTGGTCCACTGTGTAGGCTCTATATCAACCATGTACTTCTAAGCTTCTTCATCCAAACTCTTAAGATGGTTCATCCCTCTCTCAAATTCCCAGGCTGATGTTGTGCCAGCACACCTCCACAGTACACTCTTCAACTTCATGCCCTTGTGGTTAACCTTGAAGTTGTTGTATATGTGCTTCACACAATACCTGTGCTCCACAGTTGGGAATAGAGTTTCCATTGCAGGTAAAAAGCCCTGTAATCAAGTAAGCATTCAATGTCAGCAAGTAAGCATGTAAAAAGGTAAGTATATAATGAAGCCATGAACATGAGCTAGATGATAATACCTTCTGCCTGTCACTGATGAATACTAGATTGAGCTTCTCTGGCTTGCCAATGTCATTTACAAACTGCTCCAAGAACCAGGTCTAGCTATCCTTGTTCTCTTGCTCAACCACAACCATTGCCATTGGGAATATATTATCATTTCCATCATTAGCAGTGGCAGACAATAATTGCCCACTAAACCTACCCTTCAAGTGGCATCCATCTAGCCTAACAAAGGGTTTACAACCACCTAGAAAGCCAACCTTCTGAGCATTGTACCTAATGTACATCCTTTTAAACTTGGGCTCTACATTCTCATTTTTCATCTCTGTTTGCAGAATCACCCTACTTCCTACATTTGTCCTTAATATCATTTCTGCATAATCTCTAAGTAGGCCATACTGAGCCTCTTCATTCCTAGTAATCAGCCCCCTAGCTGCCTTCCTTGATCTATACACCTGATTAAGACTTAAATCAGTTGAAATCTTCTGCATCACATGATGCTTAACACTTGAGACCTCCCAATTAGGATTCTTACCAAAATTCTCCAAATACCTCTTTGCCACATAGGCTGATGTAATTTGCCATTTTTTAAATTTTAGGGGGCAGGTACACTCAGGATAAAGTAGCTTGATCTCAAATGTGCACTCTCCAGTCACCATTGAGGCATAACACCTCCATCCATAATTGTTATACAATGTACATAAATCTTCTTCTTCTCATTCAACTTCCACTTGACATAAATGTGATGCTGAATCACATACTCCATCAAAGCCTTCCTAAACACCTGGGAGTTTGGGAATTTCATCCCTTTTGCCAACCTAACATTTTTCATATCAGTCCTCTCATTGAACTCCAAATTGCCAGGCCCTTGCTCATCATCAGAACTATCCACACTTGCAATATCATCTTCTAAAGCTGGTTCAGCCCACTCTTCATCTAAATCTATGTTTGAAGGAGGAACATTGCTTGGGCCAGGTGCATCTGTGTTTGGCTGAGGTGTATCAATGTTTGGATGAGGTGTATCAGTGGTTGGAATAGTGTTAGGCTAATGTGGCACTGTGTGAGGTGGAGAAGACTCACCAAAAATGTCATCAGCAAAGTCTTTTCCTTCCAGACCTTCATTCAACCAATCAAACTCCTCCTCCAGACCATCACCCTCTGCAGCAGCTCCTGCACCACCCCCTACACCAGCCCCTGCACCCCCTATAGCAGCCCCTGCACCAGCTCCTACACCAACCCCTGCACCATCAAGAACTTCAACTGCAAGTGGAGCATTACCACTTTCCACATACAGTATGATGGTGTCTCTTGGCCCTCCCTCATTGGACTTGCACATGGGTACCACATCTTGATCATCTTCTATGAGTCTTAAGACTTGCTCCAAGTTGCCCCCAGAACCTAAATAATGAACCCTACACGGTTCATCAATCCCCAATTCCTCACATATACCTTTTATTTCAAAATAACTAAGCAAATCAGGATCCCTATACATTATTTCAACTTTCCCACCAACGTATTCTAAACTAGGGTTCCACAGAAAAGCACCCTCATAATGTACCTCCAATTTTAATTCAACATCCATTTGCAATAACAAATTACCAGTTGAAACGTATACAATTAACAATTAAAGAATTGTAAACAGTTGCATGTTTCTGTTTTGCTTTTGGGATGCAACGCACACAGAGGGACCACATTTTCAGATTTTCTGATTTTTTTTTTATTCTATTTTACTAAATAGCACATGCAAACACTAAAATTTAAACCCAATAGAAACTTGGGTCCACTGTGAGACACAATGACCACGATAGACAAAATGCCCATAAACAAACACAAATCCAAAGAACAGGTGGTCACATTTTTCATAAATATCAACAAACACAACCAATATTCTCATTCCATTACATGTAACATTGACCATTGATTGATTACTCAAAAAACAATAAAACAACCACAAGCTCAAAGTAAAAACCCAAACAGTGATTGATTTCTTACCAAGATTTTAGTCCCTCAAACAACCCGTTGCTCGTCTAGGTTTACACTTGCAACAGTATGTCAATATCAGATGCAGAATGGATTTTTCGCGTTTCTAGGGCTCGTGAGGAAAAGAGAGTGAGTTCGTATTGTTTGATCCATGTTATGTTTTAATTTGGCATAAAATAGTGTTTTTCTAACGTCTGAGGGTGAGGTGGGTAACAGGGGTAACGAATTGATGTACAGATAGACAAAGTGATAAGTTTTGAACCACGGGTAGGTAAAGCGCAAACGGGCCAAACCTAAGATATGTTTACTGACCTCAGATATGTTTCCTGTAATTATCCCTTAAACTTGTAATTAGAGGAAGGAATATTCGTATCCGGTTTTCTTCAAAAGGAGATTCGGCTGTGCCAAGCTACAAGCCTCATCAGAAAAAGTCATTTTAAAATGAAAAAACCCAGTTAATTCGATCATTTCAGCTCAGTCTTTACCCACCTCCTTGTCTGAAGAGTGTTGCTCGTCGATCGTTCTTTCTCTTCACCCATCACAGCCGGTAAACCGTACACCCATCACCGGCAGTGACTTTGTCGGGCAAATGGAGTTTTTGCTTTTATTTTTATATATTTTTTGATTTCTTTCTTATTTTCTCGCTTTTGGGTAAAAAAATTTTCAGATCTGGGAAGTTACTTTGTGTTTGAAGTGTGTAGGTGTTTTGTGTCCATTTGGGCTTCTGAAATTCAGATCTACAGTTAGCTTCTGCCACGTGTTTGTTGTAGTTAGCTCTTAACCTTTATCTTCGTGCTTTCATCTAGGCTCCTGTATTAGGGGGTAAGTTTGGTTCAATTTTTTTTTTTTTTTTTTTTTTTTTTTTTTTTTTTTAAATTAAGTGTTTTGTAAAAACCGTTAAAAAGTTGGTTTCATCGCTACTTTTGAAGTGAAGGTACTCAGAAAAAGAGAGCAACTTTCGCTCCTCAGTCCTCACTGGGAACTAGGAAGTGGAAGTACTCAGAAAAATAAAGAATAATTTCAGTCCTCTTTTCATCTCTTCCAAATTTCAGTCTCTTCTTTCTCTGTCTTATAAGTTCCAAATTTCAGATTCAATTCCATATCTTTCAAAGCTACGCAATTCAGGTTGGGGATCAAGTGGTTTCTTCTTCCTTTAATTTGTTTTCTTTTTATTCTTTCTACGGTTCTAAACTAATTCTAATTGATCTTTTTTTTTTTTTTTTTTTTTTTTTTGCATGTCAGATCTATAATTTCTAATGGATTTAATGGGCATGGAAACGGACTCCTCATCTTTCCCAAGTTCCTTTTCTTCTTCTGTCGCCCGATGGAAGTATGATGTGTTCCTCAGTTTCAGAGGTGAGCACACCCGCAACACATTGGCGGACCTTCTATATGATGCTTTCAATCAGAAGGGCATTAACGCCTTTAAGGACGATGAAAAACTTGAGAAAGGAAATACTATTTCGCCAGAGCTTTCAAGAGCAATAGAAGAATCGCGATTTGCTGTTGTCATTTTCTCAAAAAACTATGCATCTTCGACTTGGTGCTTAGATGAACTTGCAAAGATCATTCACTGCGAGGAACACATGGGAATGCAAATTCTGCCAGTTTTTTATGACGTGGAGCCCTCTGATGTGCGGAAGCAAATGGGAACTTTTGCACAGGCTTTTATTGAACATGAAAAACGTTTCAAGGAGAATATAGAGAAGGTGAAGATGTGGAGAGATGCTTTGACTCACGTGGGCAATCTCGCTGGATGGCCTTTAATGAATAGGTAATTTAATTTTAATTGATATATTTATTTGTTTTAAATATTCTGATTACCCATTTCATGTATATGACTTCATTTTGAACCTTTAGCAGATCTACAATACATACATGTTTGCATTTCTATGAATTTTATCTTGAGCCTATCCATTTACATCATTACATGGTTTTGTTTCAGTAAGCGGAATTGAACACCAAATATCTTCTATGATCTCTCTTTATTGCAGGCCTTTCTCACAAGTTATTAAAAGCATTGTGAGGCTTATATGGCATAACTTGAATAATGATGCATTCTCAGAAGTTACCAAGGGCCTAGTAGGAATATACTCTCATGTGGTGGAATTGGAGTCGTGTTTAGATGTAGGGTCAAATGATGTTCGCTTTGTAGGGATTTGGGCGATGGGGGGAATGGGTAAGACAACTCTTGCTTGGGTTGTTTATCATATGGTTTCTAAAGATTTTGAAGGTTGCATTTTTATTGAGGGTGTTCGGGAAAATTTTGAAAAATATGGTTGTGTTGCAATGCAACAAAAAATTATTGAACAAATTTTGATGGAAAAGGATTTGAAAATAAAAGATAAGTATGATGGAGTTAAAAAGATCAAAAATGTGTTACATCATAAAAGAATTCTTCTTGTTCTAGATGATGTAGATAAACTACACTCGTTAAACATGTTAGCTGGGGAGCATGATTGGTTTGGCCCGGGCAGTAGAGTTATCATAACAACAAGAGATCGGCACGTGTTGGAGACACATGGAGTAGATGAAATATATGAAGTTAAAGGATTGAATAATGAAAATGCTCTTCAACTTTTTTGCTTGAAAGCTTTTAAAAAAGAGCATGTCCCTGATGATTATATAGGGTTGTCTAACCATTTTTTGGAATATGCTGGAGGCCTTCCTTTAGCTCTTGAGGTTTTGGGTTCATTTTTGTTTGGAAAAAATATTGCTGAATGGAAAATTGCGTTAGAGAGGCTCAGAGAATATCCTAATCCAGAAGTTTTGCATGTACTTAAAATAAGTTTTGATGGACTCCATTACTTAGAGAAGGAAATATTCCTATATATTGCATGCTTCTTTAATCATAATATGAAAGATCATGTTGTAGAAGTATTGGATAATCTTGGCCTTTATGCTAGTATTGGATTGAAGGAACTCATTGATAAATCTCTTTTGAAAATTATGGATCACAATGTAGTGTGGATGCATGATTTAGTTGAAGAAATGGGTAAGAACATAGTTTTTCGAGAATGTCCTGGTGATCCTGGGAAGCGTAGTAGACTGTGGTTTTATGAGGACATTGACAAAGTATTAAGAAAAAATGAGGTAAGAGATTATTTAGAGAAATTGAATTCATTCCCTACCTTCATGTTCAACAAATTTGAAATTTGAATTGTTTTGCTAATAATAGTTTTTTGCAAATTATCAATTCCTTCTTGAATTTTGATTATTAGGGAACAAAAGCAGTTCAAGCTATGGATATTTGGGGTGGTTATTTTCTTGAAGGAGAAGGGGCAACTTGGAACCCTGATGCCTTTTTGAAGATGTACAATCTTAAATTTCTTAGAGTTAATTCCATTGACTGTGTCCCCACACATCTTCCTGATGATTTAAGAATTCTTGATTGGACCAAGTATCCTTCAAAATCTTTGCCATCAAGTATCCAGCTAGATGAGCTTGTTCAGCTTTGTTTGCAAAGGAGCAAAATAGAACAACTTTGGATAGGAATAAAGGTAAGTGTGTTCTTAAGTATCCTCTTACAACTTTGCTTTTAAATCACAATAAACAAACACTAGGAAGCAAATCATTCTAACTTTTTTTTTTTTTTTTTTTCCTTTTAACAGCATTTTCAAAAGTTGAAGTTCATTGACTTGACTGATTCCTCAAACCTGATCATAACTCCAGACTTCACTGGAGTCCAAAATCTTGAGATATTAGTTCTAAATGGTTGTGAAGAATTACGCGAGCTTCACCCATCCATCGGACTTCTTAAAAAGCTTGTTCGTCTTGATCTAATGTGTTGTGAAAAACTAGTTGGTCTTCCTAGCACCATTTGTTGTTTGAAATCACTTGAATCTCTAGATCTTTCTAGATGCTCAAATTTTGAGAACTTGCCCGAGAATCTAGGAAATGTCAAAGGTTTAAAAAGGCTAGATTTGAGTGGGACAGCTATAAAAGAGTTGCCTTGTTCAATTGAATGCTTGCCAAGGCTTACTTCATTGAATATACATGATTGTGAAGATCTTGTTTGTCTTCCTAACACCACTTGTGGTTTTAAGTTCCATGGTGCTCTTGATCTTTCAACATGCTCAATATTTAAAAACTTGCCAGAGAACCCATGGATAATCGATGGTCTAGGGAAGCTTGATTTGAGTAAAACAGCTATAGAAGAGTTACCTTCATCAATTGAACACTTGATTGGCCTGACTTCATTGACTCTTAGGAGTTGCAAAAATCTTGTGTGTCTTCCTAGCACCATTTGTAGTTTGAAATTGCTTGAATCTCTAGATCTTTTTGGATGCTCAAATTTTGACGAGTTGCCTGAGAATCTAGGAAATATCAAAGGTTTAAAAAGGTTATATTTGAGTGGAACAGCTATAAAAGAGTTGCCTTTATCAATTGGCTGCTTGACAAGCCTTACTTCATTGAATATAAGCGATTGCAAAAAATTTGTGCATCTTCCTGGCACCATTTGTAGTTTGAAATCGCTTGAATCTCTAGATCTTTCTGGATGCTCAAATTTTGACAACTTGCCTAAGAATCTAGGAAATGTCAAAGGTTTAAAAAGGCTAGATTTGAGTGGAACTTCTATAAAAGAAGTTCCTTCCTCCATTGTTCTCCTTAAAAATCTTGAACAAGTTCTTGTCCATGGATTGAAAGAAACATTATTTTCATTTAATTCCATGCCAACGAGTCAATTGCCTTCCTTATTAGGTGTGCATTCTTTAACATACTTGGATCTTTGTGACTGTAATCTTTCGTCTATCCCCAATGATATTGGCAACTTGTCTTCTTTAGCACACTTAAATCTATGTGGAAATAATTTTGTTTCCCTTCCTAAAAGCATCTCTCAACTCTCTAACCTTCAAACACTCAATTTGGAGGGTTGCAAAAGGCTTCAATCATTGGAAAATGTTCCATTAACTGTTGAATTCATAATTGCAAACAATTGTACTTCACTGGAGAGATTGCCAGATCTACAAAATCATCCTTTTAGGTCATGTCCCTCCCGTTTGCTTTTCACGTATCTCAACTGCTTCAAATTGGTTGACAATATTCAAAGTGGAAGTAAGCTGCTTAAGGTCTCTCTCTCTCTCTCTCTCTCTCCCTCTTGCTATGTCTTGGTCTCTCTGTCTCTCTCACAAACATTATGCATTGTATTTTTCAGGGACAAATTGGTAGACTACCAAACATGTTAGAGATTATTATTCCTGGAGGTGAAATTCCAAAATGGTTTAGCCCTGCAACGTTTATTTTGAAAAGTACCCCACGAAGTAAGCTTCAAGTGTTGACGGGTCATACATGGAAGATACAACTACAAGTGCCGTCTTGTGGGTGTGATGAGCTGATGGGAATTGTGTTGTGCATTGTTTTTGTACCCAACGGGTCATATCAAAGCAATTGTGCATTTGAGGTACATGGATTTCGAGGGGCAGTTCCAGTAAAATCCAATTTTGCAATAGATTATGGTAAATTTGAGTCACCTACCATACTAGACTCTGGATTTATGACAAATTATGGTAAAGTTGAATCACCTCACCTTTGGCTGCTCTATTTGTCCACTCACTATTCTGGCTCCAATTGGGGAGAAACATTTAGTCAAATTGATGCAAATGGAACTCATCAATTTGAGATTGAAATATCTTCCCCAGAATATGAGGTGGAGAAAGTTGGGTTCCATTTGGTATACAAACAAGACATCGAGGATCTCAATCAAACTATGGCACAATGCTGCAACAACAGCATGCTCTATGAGGATTTGGGTGATCTCCATCATGATCATTACAATTCAGCTGTAGAAGGTTTCAAAAATAAGCGAAGCAATGATGGGGATGACGGGGTTGGACCTAGCAGAAAAGGCTACTCTAATAAGAAACCACAGCCAGAGAGGATTCAGAGACTCGGAAGATTTATGGCTGATTCTGAGGATTCTAGTCAAAGGGAAATTTTTTACTTCAGTAAGTCATCATCTTTCTTGTTACTATTACAATTTACAAGTCATCATTTTGGGACATATATTAGCATTTTTTCAAAATTTTAACTTCAAAGCATTGTGCTTTCCTCATATTATCAGAGAACTTAGAAAAACATAAAATGCATGTTTGGTTTAACATATATTCTTCCAAATGTCAAAGACAATTATGCCTTTCCATAAGATGTCTCTCCGTCCCTCAGTTTGTGAGGCTTGGATGAGATACTCATTTCTACGACTACGATATATACAATGACAGTACATTAATCTCCCATTCATATTATATTTGATCTCTGTCTGTACAATATGGATAAATGTTGACCAAAAATCTATTGGCTGGCACATTCATACCGCGTTCTTAATTAACTCATGGTTGCCAATTAGCATAAGGGTGTTGGCAAGGCAATTCTACTTCAATTATTATACACCACTAGGACCACAACATTTCATGAAACAGGCCCTACTAGAGTATAATAATTTAGTAGGAGCATCCCCATGAAATATTTAGATGGTGAGTTTATCGATTTCAATTTAGGATGTGACATAAAATGAATTAGGATGAAGCAAATAAGCTCGCAAAAAGCCAAACTGGGGTTCTGATAATTAAGCTACATTGAAGGAAAAACTACGCCTAAACCAAATGAAAACTACGCCTAAACCAAATGAAAACTACACTAACAAATTGGTCTATAACATTGAAGCTGCATTGCCTGATATCCGTGTCTCGTGTGTGATAAACGCAAAACCACCAAGCCAGTCTCTCCAATAGCTAGCTACACCTTACGGCTAACCCTTACAGGCCTTTAGAAGTTTTGATTGAGTCTGCCCTGGGGTTGGAAAATGTAAATCATGTCACAAGAATGAAACCTTACGCAGTGGTTTACATGTGGGACATAAAAAATAACCTCCGTTCTTCCAAGGAAATATCATCGCCTGACGTAAAAGGTGGTTCAAACCCCACATGGAACTTTAAGGTTAATTTCAACGTTGACTTAGCCATGGCCCAAGAGAACCGCTTTGTGTGGGTTGTTAAACTCAGGTCGTGCCGGAGAACTCAGAGTGTAAGGGACAGATATCGGTGAAGTCTGTGTGCTCATCACAGAACTGCTGGAAGGTGCTGCAGGAAATGGAAGTTGTATGAGTAGAAGTGTTGACACTTTTTCGGATGGGAGTATTGGGACGGAGCAAGGGCAAGGAGAACTAACATTTTCTTATAAGTTCAAGGAACCAACTGCTGATAATCCTACACTGCTGAATATTGCAAAGAAGAGGAGCGGAAGACAGGTTATCAGAAAACTGGCAAAATTATCGGGCACGGTAGTGCTGAGTGGGCTGATTTCGGGACTGACAGGTGGGTTAGTCAATTGAGCATTCTAGTCAACGCAAGCCCACCTCAAAATCTATGTGGGACAGTGGATTATCCATTCTCGTGGTTTCTGTTGTTTAATGTCTTCTAATGTTCTGTGTGACTCCCTAGCTATTTGGTCTTAATTTCCTAGAATGTCAAGCTGTTTATGGTGTTGTTATGAGTAATTCTTTGTTTCCTTTTGGGGAAGAGTTTAGTCTTTCAATTTCTCATTATTTACTCATTCTATTAAGGTACCTTTGTACGTAGTTTCATTCAGTTTAGTTGCACCGATAATCTCTAAACTTCTAATATGTTGCTCAGTTTGTGTTCTTTAGTTTCGGGCTCAATTCTTTTGGATTTGGAACCATATTCCTTTTTTTTTTTTATAATTTTTTTTTTTTATGTGCATGCAAGTATGCAACTTCTTCAAGAATTATTAGATACATTGTTTTAAATGGAAGTGCTTTTTATCATTTTGCTATGAATTTTGGCCCATTTTCAGCATAGAATTGCTTATTTTATGAAACTTATTCACACAGTTTTCATTATAAGATATAGTAGGCCAGCCCACTGAGTTGAATCCGCCATTAACTTCGAGGACCCATCAGTTGTGGGGAGGGTGGTTCCATGGTGGTTTGGATATTTTTCAACCTATTAAGGTAGGTTTGGTACTTCGGTTAATTGGATTCTTCCCAATAGCAATTGCTGATTGTTATTGCAGAACAACATTGTAGCGCTTTCTTGCTTTTCTCCAATGTCTTTAAGAATTCTCCTTCGCCACACTCCTTGTGAAGTTGCTTTAGCTGCTGCCACATACTCTGCTTCTGCAGAAGATTGCGCCATAATATTTTGCCTTTTCAAAGTCCATGAACATATATGCCAGTACCAAGAGAGAATTCATAGGCACTTGTACATTTCATATCATCTAGACATCCAGCCCAATCATGCCAGTATAACCAATTAGACTTGAACCTTCTCCAGCTTTGTAGAAAATCCCATATCATGAGTTGCTTTCAAGTATCTTTATTTATTTATTTTTTTGATAGGTGTTCCTTGCAAGTATCTCAAAACTCTTTTTCCAGCACAAAGTGATTCTGACTT
Source organism: Quercus lobata (assembly GCF_001633185.2). Classification (NCBI taxonomy): domain Eukaryota; kingdom Viridiplantae; phylum Streptophyta; class Magnoliopsida; order Fagales; family Fagaceae; genus Quercus; species Quercus lobata. Next base: position 102,130,214 of record NC_044905.1, on the reverse strand, counting down.
GGTTCTAGCATAAAGCGTGAAACTAGACTTGCAGCAAGCATTCTGTCAGGTCTAGTAGCTGTTAGATATAATAGACTACCAACCAGACTTCTATACATTCTAGCATCTGCTTTTTTAGCACCATCTTCTTTCTTCAGCTCTTCATTTGCAACCAGGGGGTAGCAACAAATTTGCAACCAAGCATCCTGAATTTGTCGAAAATGTTTTCAGCATATTTTTTTTGAGAAATGAAGATCCTATATTTTGTTTGAGATATTTCAATTCCCAAAAACCAATGTAGTAGCCCCAAATCACTCATCTAGTAAGTTTTTTTTTATGCCTTTCTTGAAATCTTGGAGCATCTTCTCATCATTACTGGTGAAGATTAAGTCATCAACATAAACAGAAACAATGAGAATACGGACTGCCTTCTTCATGACATAAAGTGTGGGCTTACTTTTGCTTATTTCAAACCCTTTGAGATGATCTATTAATCAATTTGAGTATACCATGCTTGAGGAGCTTGCTTTAATCCCCCTTGTCTTCTTCCCCTTTCACCAAAAATCCTTGGGTTTGCTCAAAATATATATCTTCATTCGAGACTCCTTTAATTTCTGTTAGCTCCTCTTTGATTTATTTTATATATATATATATATATTTTTTTTTTTTGTTTCAAGTGCAGTGGGTTTACTATTGTAAACACAGTGTACTTTTCTAATCAATAAAATTTTGATTACCTATCCAAAAAAAAAAAAAAAATCTTGTAGTTTCTAGTCTTGAAACAGGAGCAAAGGTTTCAAAGAAATCAGTTTCTGGCTTTTGAGTAAATAGGATCTAGAGTTGTTGCAGAAAGGGTTATGGGGTTGTGTTAGGAATTAAAAGGTGGCTTGATGAGTTATTTGATGGCCATTTGGAAGAAGAAAGTATTTGAGGATTAGGGTTTTGATAGGTAAAAGAAAGGGCTTGATTTGGGGTTGTAAGTAAGAAGGAAATGGGTAGTTTTTATGGTGTTTATAGGCTATATGAACAGTATCCGTGAACTATACCATAAGAGGAGGAGGAAGAAGAAGGGAGAAAGAAACCATATAGGCTGTTGTGCCTCTATGCCAAAACATTCAATAATTTTATTAATCAATTCCATCTCTTTTGAATATGTTGAGCACAAATATATATAAAGGCAATTTCTTGTACTAATAGCATTAGGACTCCTATTAGGACTACTAGTTTAATTAGTAAACTAAAACCTAATAAAATACTAACTTGGGCCTATGTCTGTAAACAAGCCCAATTGGTAATTGAACCTATAACTATAAGGTCATTGCTTGATTAATTTATTCTTTTCCCATATATGGTAAAACCATAATTAAAATTTTTTATCCCATCACAAATCTATAAATTTTTATTACGAATGGTTTGTTAATATTAGCAATGCACTACAAATAACTATTTTATATCATATGAACCTATTTACACACTTAGAAATTTCAATCTCGATTCTATATGTGTATATTTTTAGACAAGTATAATTATTTATAATGATTATTTATAATTAAATTGGGCCTTATGTTTAGAGCCTAAACTTGAAGTTGAGCTTGGCTTGCTTGCTAAGCAAACAAACATAAACAAGCTTTTTCATGAGCCGGGCTCAAGTTGTTCATGAATAGTTTGATTCATTTACAGCCCTACTTTGGGCCCAAAGAAAATAAACCTAAGATACGTAGGATCTCCTAGAAGATTCTAGACTCAACTAAATTACCCAAAATACCCTTTATTCGCATGAATTGCAGAAATTACAGATTTGTCCCTAACTACAAAATTGACCATAGCTAATGAAATGAGGATCCAAATAAAAAACTGTTTTAACCCTAAAGGACTCAGATGTTTAAAACCATATGACTTTTACTTCAATTGGACTCGCATGTGAACCCCACAAAATAATTCTTGAATAGCCAATAGGCAAATTGTAAAATATCCATCCTCCATGATTGCACCAAAAAGAGAGAGATGGATTGTTTTGGGTGGCAACAACAGTGGGGTGCGTTGGGTTGATGGGTTGGTCATTGTTGGGGATGGGAGTGGGTCAATGGGTTGGGAATAAAAACTTTCTTACACATCAAGAAAACTCAAATAGGTAACCAAGCCAAAATAAAATTTTGAGGCCATTTCCATTTTCCAACACTTGTTTATGAGAGAATGTTAAAATTGTTCATTAAAAATTACCTATTTTTTGTTATTATGACAACCAGCTGGTGGTTCGGTGGCGGTTTGGGATTTTTTCCAACCCACTAAGGTTGGTTCAGTTAACTATATTCTCCCCTCCCTCTTAGAAACGACCTGTGCACAATCCAAACATTGACCTTAGTTATCCTATTTTTAGGGTTGGAACTGGCTTTGTGAAAAATTAACTGCTAAGCATGTTGCTGGTGCAGTTAGTCATCATCACTTGGTATTTTTCTCTGCATTGGGTTTATTTTCTTTGAAAATTAGAATTTTATGTGTCCTTTGGTGATTGGTCCTTTCCTTCAAAAAAAAAATTTCTTTGAATTCTATTATCATATTTCTTTATAATTTTAAAATGGACAAAAAACTTAATCAATTAGTTTTGGAATACTGGATGATACTCACATGTACTTTATTCAATATAGATCTTTTGAATATTTTTTTTACCTATTTTTTGGGGTCATTTCTAAACAGGAAGTGTAAGTTGACTTGGAAGCTTTTTTTTGCAGAAGAAAAAACTGAAGATGAAGTAGCGTCAGAGCCTCATGGTATGGTGATTGATGTTAAAGAAGTTAAGATGACTAATTCAAGTGGACAAAAGAAATTTGAAATTGAAGAAATTGGGAATAAAGCTTCTTCACAATTAAGACAACCAGAGGGTATACAGGTTGAGGAAATGCAACTGCAAGCATCAAGTGAAGCAATTATGATCCTTAAACCCAGTGAGATGGAACCAGAAGCAAGTGAGCAACATGGATTATTTCTCATGCAGGGTGGTTTAGTATTAACTAAGCTGCCAAAGGATGAGGATTGGAAGAATGCCAAAGAGATTTACTTGATGGACAATGAGTTGTCTGATTTACCTGAGAATCCAAGTTGCCCCAATCTGTCAGCTCTGTTCCTTCCAAGAAACTACAAATTAAGAACGATTCCTCAGCCATTTTTTAATTTCATGCCAGCCCTTCAAATCCTGAACTTATCTAGGACTGGTATCAAGTCTCTGCCTGATTCTCTTATCAGATTGGTAAGCCTCAAAAGATTGTTTCTAAATAATTGTCACCGTCTCATGATTTTGTCACCGAAAGTTGGAGATCTCAAGCAACTTGAGGTTCTTGATCTCGAAGGGGCAAATATTATGGATTTACCCAAGGAGATTAAGAATTTAACTAATCTGACATGCTTGGAAGTTTCATTTTATGGATTTACAAGTAATGGTAGGAGAACCATGCAATCAAATGCTGTGGTTCCTTGTGGGGTACTTTCTGCATTGTCTCAGTTAGAGGAGCTGAATATTGATGTAAATCCAGATGACGAGCGGTGGGATGCATTTGTGGAAGATATTGTTAATGAAGTATGTACCTTAAAGAGGTTGGAAACTCTTAAATTCTATTTTCCAAGGGTGGAACTTTTGAGTCACTTCCTGTGGAATAGCCTATTACTTCCTAATTTCAGATTTACTGTTGGTCACCATGTCAAGCGCATTTTGTCTCGAGTCCCTTCTGATGCTGAGTTTGAGCTGGAACGATGGGAGAGATGCTTGAAATACATAAACGGTGAGGGTGTCCATAGGGATATTAAGAAATTACTCCAACACGTGACTGCATTTTTCTTGGACAGGCATGCGACTATTAAGAAGCTATCTGATTTTGGGACTAAAAATATGAAACAGCTAAAATGCTGTGTTGTGGGGGAATGTAATGAGCTTCAAGTGATTATAGATGCAGCAGATGCTTATGGGGAAGATGGTATAAGTGAAATAGTATCTGAATCATATGGTGCTGAAAGAATTGTTCTTGGATCACTTGAACACCTGTATATATATTATATGAAGAGTTTAAGGAGCATATGGGAGGGGCCAGTACAGCAAAATTCTTTATTTCTTCTCAAGTCCTTGACATTGAGCACATGTCCCCAATTGACCACTATTTTCACGCAAGGGTTGCTTGATAACCTATGCAATTTAGGAGAGCTTAAAGTGGAATACTGCCACTCCATCAAAAGCATTGTAAGCTGCGAAATCTCTGCTGAGCATGGTACCTCTTATTTTCTCCCAAATTTGAAGAAGATTTCACTTCATTGCGTGCCTGGATTAGTTAGCATCTCTAATGGTTTACACATTGCACCAAAGTTAGAATGGTTGAGTTTTTATAATTGCCCAAATCTTAAGAATCCATTAATTGATGAAGTTTCTAGTCAAGATTTGAAAAAGATAAAGGGTGAGAGGCGTTGGTGGGAAGAATTAGAGTGGAGCAATGGTCGTCCAGGTTATTTGGATGAAATTTTTGTTCCAATTGAAGTAAGGGATTTCTGAGCACTTTTAATGTTCCCTAATCAAAATTAGTCTCTGCATTGCCTTGTGGAAGCTCATTGGTGCAATGTCAATGACTGTATAATTGTTAGCTGAGGCATCCTTGGACCACTTTCTGTTTGCTGTGTTTATGCTCTTGTAGCTGCTTTGGCGGTGAGACACTACATTGAATATAGTCACTCTAGCCCGATGTATCTTTCTCATGCTATTTGTGAAAAATGTATTGTGTTCAGAGCACTCACAAGAGTGTAGCTAAAATAGCTATAGCTATTTTAGCTACACCAAAACACAAAAATTCACACTACAGCAGTGGAGCTAGTGGAGCTAAAGGTAAAATTTTTACCTTCATTGCTTCAGTGCATGGTTATATATGGCTGTGCACTGTTAGCTGAAAGCTTTTTTGTTTTTTGTTTTGTTTTTTTTTTAAATTTTGCATTCACAATACTTTTTATTTTTATTTTTGTATTCTTTCTTGCTTTCATTCTCATTTCTCTGTGTCTCTCTCCTCACTGCCTCTCCATCTCTTCAGCAGTTCAGAATTTCAGCCACAGATTGTTACCAGAGATTGAGGATGAGAAAAGGTGTGACCTTTGTGGGGTTGATGCTAAATAAGAAGAAGAAGAGGGTGTTGTAGAGAAAGAAGAATAGGGAGTTGGGTTATGTAAAGGAGAGAGACACAGAGAGGGAGTTGGGTTTTGATCTTTGTTGGTTTTGATGTGGTGGCGTGGTACTGGTTTTGGTGACTTTTTCTTGTATCAAAAAAAGAGAAGTGACCTGTGAGCTAATCTAATTAAAATAAAGAAAAGGGTGTTGTCTCTCTCCTCACTGCCTCTCCTCACTGAAATTCTGACACTCATTGCCTAGGTTCAATCTCTGGTAAAATAAAAATGATTTTTCTGCTTTCTTTTTTTTTGTTCTTCTTCACTGGTTTTGATGGGCACAGGGTTGTGGTTGTGCAGTGATTTTTGTGGGTTTGATGGTGGGTGTGGTTGTGTGGTAGTGATTGAATGAAATATTATTTTATTATAGTGTTTATATTATTTTATTGTGTTAAAAGCTAAAATAGCTCAACTACTGTAGAATGTGAGAAGGTAAAATAGATAAAGTGACTTTTTGTGTAACTAAAAAGCTAAAAATTTAGCTTTTTGATCCTCTAAACACAATGCTAATGAAATCCAAGTTCTTGAATATGTGTGAAAATATGTCCTGGAATCCCAAAAAGTACAGACTGTAATGTAGGCCATTTGTGTTGGTATTCTATCTGTGATTGTGAGTTATATATATAGATGGGTTCAAGTTACAACTGGTGTAACTTTTGTAAAGTTACACCTTTTTTATACTATAGATTTTTAAGAGATTTAACGGTTAAAAAAGACATCATTAAATGTTATTACTTTTCACTTTTGTTTCTCTCCTTATTTATTGGTTTTTTACTTGATTAAAGGGTACTTGTCATTTTCAACTACCTATTCATCCTAAAAGAGAAATTAAATAGATATTTGATGATAAAATCAAATTATTTTAAACAAAATTTATACAATTATATATACAATTGAATTTAAAAGTAATCTGCTGCTTTTTATTTCAAAAAGAAAGATTTACAATTGAATTATATATACAATTGCTTCACACTACATCGTTGTCTTCTTCTTCTATCTCTCTCTCTCTCTCTCATATGCCAGGACCTTTGTGAAGGCTCTTATTATGTGTTTAATGAAAAGAAAAACTGAGAGCTTTACACTATATGCTTTTGAGATTGAGTCTTGACATGAGTTGGTTGGAGACAACACACCTGAACAAGTGAATTGATGTAAGGTTTTTATACGCAAATTTCATTGAATAAAATTAGATGTATTTTATAAGGATTTCCGTGCCACTAGAAATTTAGGGGAAAGAAAATATTTTGAAAGACAAAAGTATAGTAAAAAGAGAAATACTGGGATGTTCAAGTCCAACTACAATTGCAATTGACACGCATAATCCATCCAAATGGTCACTTCAAGTCTGAGTTAATGGCTATGCAAATGGGCAGTCCTGTCTAGTGGCTTGTTGTGGATTTGAAGTTGTCTTTGTCTTCTTTTTCTGCAATTTTTTTTTCTTTGCTTTCTCTCTCGCTGTAATGGTTTAAGAGTTCTAAAATATCTAAACTTTTAATGAATAAAGGGAGAGAGAAAATAAAATGGCAGTATTAAATGAGTGAGTTGACTTTTTCATAGCATTAAATATTTAATAATGACATAATTATTAGTGAATTTTTTACCGTTAGATTTTTTGTAAATCAATAGTTTAAAAAAAGTGTAACTCTTACAAAGTTAGACCAGGTATAACTTGAATCTATTTCATATATATATATATATATATATTTTTGGAGCCAGAATTCTATCTTGGTTGCATAGCCAAATGGCCCAAAACTATTGTGCGTACAAAGTAATGACCTAACATGAGGAAATCTTATGGATGATAACGTGTATGTTGTTTTGTTTCAAGGATGTTAGTTTCTTGGATGTTGCTAGGCCTTTCACCAAAAAATTTTCTTATCAACCCCGTCCACTTTGCTCCTAGTTTCTTGGATGTCACTGGGCCTTAAGATTTGTAACGGAAAACACATACCGGTAACACAGGTACCTTGACCTTGGAGTTGGAATAGTCACTATGCGGATATTATCCTTGAGTTCACCTCAAATCATTATCTTAAACAAAAAGTAAAGGAAATTAAAATCATCACGTTTAGTATATGCTTAGTCTTTCTAACACAAAAGTGAAACACACTTTGATGCTTATTATTTCAAGGGCGAGACTTAGATACAGTGCTTAGGTGTTGTTCTTTAGATTCCTCTCTTAAAATTCAGCCATGTGGATAATATTCTTAAGTTGCTTTGGCAAAAAGGAAAAAAAAAAAAAAAAAAAAAAGGGTTGTCATAAAATAGGAGTTCATGTAAGGCCCCCAAACTTGATAATTTGCAAATAATGGAACCATTTGCAACAATATTTGCATAGGTATATAGTTCTAGGTAAAGCAATCAAGCAATCTTTTAGTTTTCAAAAAACCCATATCTACCAGTGGTTAAACGTTCATCTTGGATAGTTTTAACTTTTCATATAATTTTACCTCTACATATTCATCTATTTTAATTTAGATTAAAAAAAAAATTCATTTAGATATTTATAAGTAAACAATGAAATAATGATTCATGAATTAAAAAAAAAAAAAAAATCATCTATACATATTTATCTTGTGTGGTCTACTATAATTTAGATGATTATAACTTAATAATGAAGTCTATAAACAAGGTAATTAAAACAATCATATTTCTACAATTCAAAAAGTTCCCATTTATTTTTTTCAAATTAAGGCCTTTTACATTTCCTTGGATTTTTTTTTTTATTTTTTTATTATTTTTTTTAAACTTTGACATACCACTAACCTAACCACTTCATACATTAAAAAAATTTAATGCTCATTATTACTTCCGTTAAGATATTATGGATGTCCTAATTAATTGAGACCAAACTAGAGAAATGTCTTTCATATTTCCTTGAAAATTTAAAAAAAAAAAAAAAAAAAAAAAAAAAAAAAAAACCTTTGATATACCACTAACGTAACTAGGTCTATAACTATTTAAGTCATCCATGATATCTATTTCTTATTGATAACTATAAAAACTACAACTAGCGAGAGAACATACAAAGTAATCAAGAAAAAATGATGGAAGAAAAGATGAAATGAAATCAAACGTCAATGGTAACCATTATTTGGAAAATAAAAAAGTGGCCAAGAGGAGTAAGAAATAAAATAGAAATGACTATACAGAAGACATTGAACTTTATAGTGCAACAAATCAACCATTACATTCACTTAATTAAATCAATAGTCAACAATTATATATAATAATACAAAATTTAAACTTAAAACTAATCAAACTCTAACTAGGGAAATTATATTTCCTATCATAACTAAAAATGAGATGTTCTTTAGTAATTTAGAAATTATATTAGAAATAAAGTTGGAAAATTTTATAATCTTATTTTTTGACATTTCATTTAACCTTTTATATATATATATATATATATATATATATAATATATACCATGACTTAAAAAAAATCTAATAAACAATTCTATCTTTTATTTAATGTCTACGTTATGCAAATCATCAACCAATAAATATATGATAATGGTAAGAAACATTATAAACAAGATTATAAAAAATATGATAATCTTTTTTTTAAGTCCTTTACAAAATTTAGGGACTAAAATAGTATTTTACCTAAAAATATCACGCGCAACATGCGGGTTTGTGACTAGTTATATTTAAAAGTTGAAGCGTAGCATTTATTGTTGCAACGCTTCTGTTTTGCCATATTAGCAACCATGTCAACTACCTGTAAAGTTGTAATTTACAACTATCTGTTTTGTTGGCTTTAATTCTATGCTAAATTTGATTGTAATTTTATTCAATCTTTTGTACTCTGTATTTATTGTGGGATTTAATTATATGGGTTGTGTGAGAAAGAGAGAGAGTGTGAAGACTCAAGCAAATTGAAGACTAAAGATTTTTCGTGGGTAGCTTGCGACTAAGCATCCCATTAAATGATGCATGTGCCTTGTACATGACTGGAATGCGAAGAGTCAGGACAAGATGGAGACAGCTGTGTTTCGCGAGTATCTCGCAGGTAAAGCCTTTCCGCGAGACACTTGCGAAACATTCTGTTTTGCCAGATTGTCGTATCTGATGCACACTTCTGTACCCACATTATATATACCCACATTACCCACAAATGTTTAGGAGTGCTTCTGAGAGAAAACTCTAGCCACAAATCTTGAGAGTTAGAAATTGTTGTACCCACATATCTCTACACAATTGCTTGTAGATTTTCCTCAACTCCTACCTCTCCATTTCCATACCATTGAGAGATTGATAGCCCAAACACTTACCACACCCTTTCAGAGTGTCAAGTGAGGATTTGGTGCTACTGGGAAGCGTTGGAAGAAGCCAGGCTTTGGCAGATGCAATCGGGCGTATTGTAGAATTCGAAGAGGTAGACAAGACACGGTTCCGAGAAGCCTTGTTAGAGTAGGAGCTTTGAGGGTTTAGGTACAGCGGGTAGATTAGGCTTAGAGGGTCTCTTGCTAATCTATGTTTCCCAACTGATTGTCTAGTGGATCGATTACCGCTTGGAGGGCGGCGGAGAGGTTTTTCGTCGAGTTCTTCGGTTTCCTCTATGATAACATATCGGCGTGTTATCTTGTGTTTACATCTTTCTTCCATACTCTTTTACCTTTTATTTTACTGTTGTATTATTATGAATATGAGTTAGAGTAGCTTGTTTGTTTATATGCTCGCATTTACTCTTTTCCGCACTTAGTGTAAGTTAGAGTAAAATCTATCGAGCCGTAATTTTAATTTGAGGGTCTAAATAGTTTTTGTGTTTTTACACATTTTAGAGCATTCACTATCTATTCTTCATTTCTCTCCACTACTTCCAACCATAATTTCTCTTTTACTTTTTAATCTCTCCACTACTCTCAACCTTCATGTCACTCTTCATCCATCTCTTCCTCTTTCTTTTATTTTGGCTCTTCTTATTCTCATTCTATTATTGTAAATATGTCATTTTCTCTCCCATTATATACATCTTTTCTCACATGAAAAAGGTTTGGGTGAATTTTTTATTTTTTGTATCTCTACTTTAGATTGATGAATTTATGTGTTCTTTAGAATTCTATTTTGGGTTGATGCAATTTGGTTTTGTGTTTTTAAGTTATTATCTTTTTTCTTTTCTATGACTATTAAATGTTATTCTGTTATATAGTATGGCTTGGATAATTTGTTGTTTGACTTATTAATATATTTTTTATTTTGATACTTCTTCTTCTCATTTTATTTTCTATTTTTCTCCTGAAAAAGGTGATTATTCTCTCTCTCTCTCTCTCTCTCTCTCTCTCTCTCTCTCTCTCTCTCTCTCTATATATATATATATATATATATAAATACACACACACACACACACACACACACACACCTATATAGTATTCTTTTTTCAACTTTACTTTAGGTTGATGAATCATTGTATTTTTTTATACTACTATTTTGGGTTAATATGATTTAGTGGCATGTTTGGTTTTTTAAGTTTTCCATCACAAGTCTTCTCTCTCCCTCTTATAGCTTTTGTTTGATATATATATATATATATATTTTTTTGGGGACATAATACTAGTTATTTTGGAAGTGGGATTTTGAATTTACATCAAAATAAAATCTTAGTTATGAATTTGAATGTGTCTATCAACTATTAAAACTGCCCCAGATGAATATGTACAGACAATATGTTTGTTTTAATTTTTTTATTGATTTATTATTTAGTTATAACATTAAAATTAAAGTAGATGAATATGTAAAGTTAAAACAACCTAAGATGAATTTGTAAAGCCAATAAGTTTATATATATATATATATACTATGTTCAAAAAATTAAAAGTAAAAAATAAGTAATAAAAAGAATAATTATGTAGCTAATGATGTTGCGGATGAGAAAACTTAATAGGAGCGTCGCTACAAAAATGCTATATGAAGATTGTAGGGGGCTCGGGCCTAGAAAGTCAGTACTGATCCGTTTAACTAAGGCCTGAGATTGGCCTGAGTAGCCAAAACCAGCCCATGATAGGGAAGTGGACCTCAAACTCGGTTGGAGTGGGCTCAGTTCAATAACGAGTGTATTGGGACATAGAAATTATCGTTCAGGGGAATCCTATAGCACTCGGCCTACCGCCGATTGATGAGATGGTGAAAAATTGATGAAGAATTGGTTAAACTAAAGTTGGTTACCGAGAGTTGTTAATACCTTTGGGAAACTCGCTACCAAACGCTATTTGGCATTTGGAACAAGTTTCAAGAGAATTCTCAAAAGGCATGATGATTCTTTGGGATTCTGTCGAAAGTGGAAATGCATGTGAATTGGTGAAATGATAATGATGAGTGCCCCACTAATGAGAGACTATATAAGGGGTGAGAAGGCAGACAAGAGAGGGTGGTTGGAGAAACATTGGGAAAACACTAGGACAAGAGGGAAAATACTGGGAAAAGAGGGAAGACACACAAAGGGAAGGGAGTGCGAGTACAAAGAGAGGAAGGAGAATGGCAAGAGGGTGAGGTTTAAAGGTCAAAAGGTTTTCTGGAAGGATATAGCTTGGACTATCTAATTGGTGCTTGGATCTACCTATAGGATTGATAAAAAGCCCACAAATAAATAAATTGGGGCCCAAATCCTTCGCCCAGTACCACAACCCAAGCAGGTTTGGGGACCACAAAGATCTATTTAAAGACAATTAAATCTTAATAAATGAAAGTGTATGTAATTTTTTTTTTTTTTTTTTTTTTTATAAATATCGTTAGATCATGTTCTCATTATGTTGTTATACAAATTATTTTCTTTAATTTTGATAGGTGAAGTGTTCAATTTTAGACTTAAAGTCTACTTTTTTCCTACATATTATTTTAAATATTAAATATATAATATGGTATAGTCTCTTAGGAATGTCTAAGAAATATGTAGTTCTAATCTCGTGTATCTATATTAATAAACAAAACCCAATCAATAGTACGAAACTACTCCTATGATAAGAAAAATTATAAATATAATAATTTCTTTTTAAGACAATGAAAATTTTGAATAATATATTTGAAACTCAAACAGTTTAGTTGTACAAGAAAACAAATTAGGAAAATATAATGCATAATAACATAATTTATGCCTAAAAATTGAATAATATTAATCAAACAAATTCAAATAATAAAATGATGATATATTTTCTGAGATAGATAAATGAAAAATAATTTTAGAAATTGTTTAATTTTTTGGGAAAACAAATTATTTTCTACAAAATATAGAGAACAAATTATATATTATATAATAACTAAAATATAATTATCTATTCTCACGCAGCGCGTGAGTTTGTGACTAATCTATATCTATATATATATATATATCTAAAAACTGAAGCGTAACATTTATTATTGTTACACTCCAATTAAGCCACATCAACGTCATGTCATCGTTTATTTTCTTTTTTTAGTTTTTAATTTACTAGTTGACATTTATTGAGCATCTCTTTAAATTCAGGTGTTACTCTATTTCTAACTCTATTGTGTGTCTCTTCATTAGCCTAGACTCTTTAGATGTCGTTATTATATGGAATTTTGATAGTCACTGGTAGATTGCAACCTCCTCACCTCCTCACCTCTCTCTCTTTTTTTTCTTTATAAATTTTCTATTGTTCTCTCTCCACAAATTGATCAGTATGGCCTACAATGAGACATTTTCTTAAGTGTTTTTCCCATTCTTTTGGTCATGGCTCAAGTCCATCTGCCAAAACCCAATCAAATGAGTGCAAGAGACAGGGATTGACTCTAGAGCTTGCGAATGAAATTGCGGCACATGAGAGGTGAACATTAATAGCTCATGTCCAAAGGGTTTGAACTCAAACTAAGTTTTGTTATTTGTATTATTCTAATTTTTATTTGTTTACTTCCATCTCATAACTAGGGGAAAAAATGTAATTCAAATTTGGGATTTTATGATGAACGAGTTTGAATTTTTATGGTCTCAAAACTATTCAAATATATTTTTTTCTTTTTCAAAATTGATTTCAGCTGAGCATTTGATCATGTTTATTATAAATTGCTTTATAGTTGCCTTTTTTGAGACTGTAGGAATGTTACTCTTAATTTGCTTTCTATTATGTTTTTCTAATTGATAATTAACTTCGATGTGATGTTTTCGTATTGGCTTTTGTTTTTTATCTAAGAATTGAGTTAGAGAAACAAATAAAAAATAAATATTTTTATCAATGATTCGAGTATCTCAACTTTGATTCGAATGAACTTTGTTGGGTCTGTGGTAAATAAATGACTATGTACTACCTCCACCAATCTGTGAAATTGGTTTTGTTTTGGGCAAGATCTATAAAATGGGTACATGGACTAGAAATGGGTTTCAATTTTGGGGTTCTCTTGCTGTATATATTTCTTTGTAGGTGTAGAGATTTTGGTGTTTGATTCAGGGTCCTATTTTGTTATGGGTATTGAGCTTGGAAATATTCATAGAGCAATCTACATGTTTAGAATAATTTAGTTGGTCGATGAGTATTGTGGTTTCTGTCAAGGCCTCATGGAGATTCTCAAATGATTCAATTTGGTGCACATATAGTACTTGCTGTATATATTTCTTTGTAGGTGTAGAGATTTTGGTGTTTGATTCAGGGTCCTATTTTGTTATGGGTATTGAGCTTGGAAATATTCATAGAGCAATCTACATGTTTAGAATAATTTAGTTGGTCGATGAGTATTGTGGTTTCTGTCAAGGCCTCATGGAGATTCTCAAATGATTCAATTTGGTGCACATATAGTACTTGTATTAGATATTTACTTGCTAACGAGCTGAAGGATGCTTTTAGAGATAAAATAATGAGTGATGGTGATCTCATTGTACATATGTCTTAACTGTTAAGTTTATATGTATTTTTCTAAAACTCCTCAAGTAACTGCATATTATGGGTTTGGGAAGAACATTGTGAGAAAGTAAAATGAAATTCTATTTGATTAAATAAAAAGTAAGAAAATAAAAAGGAAAAGTAAAGAAAGGAAAAAAAATTGGTACATAAAAAAAAAAAAAATTTAAAGCTGATGTGGCATTTTCTACCATCTAAGCGTTGATAGGGCATAACAACTGATACAATCTAATAATTTCCCATAGCCATTTAAAGTTCATGACCTAGAATGCTAATAACCATCATCTCCAAAGCAAAAGCAATTGGTCAAGTTCAGCAAGTTTGCCACCAAACCACAATGTCATGGCAATACAAGTGACTCACTTAGTTATAATTTGTGTACTCACTATTTTGATTTTCTATGGAAACTTAGAACATTGATAAAATGAATGTAATGACAAGTGGGTGATTTGTATATGGACGCATTGACGAATGTGTGTAGTGGACATGGGCGGTGGACATGGGTGGAATCAATGGCACATTACTGTTTTACAATTTGGTCTTTGATGGAAATTGGTATAAGTGAGGGTCTATTAAATTTGATCATTTTGCTGAAGTAAGGTTTGTTTAAAATGTATTTTATTTATTTACCTTATTGTAAATAAGTTTATGTACATAATGATTCTAACCTATTAAACCTTACTTTATTTTTATTTATTTTTTGGTCTTATCCTTTTCTGTTGGCATTTAACTAGACATCGCTTTTAGGAATAAGGGATGCATGCAGTTGGTACAAAGAATTCACCTGAAAAATCAAAAGAATTAAAATATGATGCAATCTCATCACGTGAAGAAAAAACGGAAATCTAACATTTTATTGGCATGTCCCTCGATTATTGGTTATAAATATCGAATCTTAAAAAAAAAAATCTAAAATAATAAAATGATATATTTGTAGAGATAGAGATTTGGAAAATACCTTTAGAAATAGTTCAATCTTTTAGGAGAATAAATTATCTTCAATAAATTTTAAAGAGAATAAATTATGGATTATATCATATTATAAAATAATTATATATTTTCACGCATCGCGTGAGTATGCGACTAGTTATTAATAATAGTGGAACAATGTGCAAAGTTTCCTCCCAAAGTGACTCAACATTTGTTGCATATCTGAATGTACAGATTATTAAGATGGTCAATTATTTTAGATGAACTTTCTAAAAAAAAAAAAAAAAAAAAATTTATTTTAGATGAAAGTCATGAAACTATATTAAAAAAAAAAAATCCACGGTGTGTATGAGCTGGTATCTTTTTCCCGATGTGTGTATATATATATATATATATATATATATAGATATATAAAATCTAGACTGTCTAGTGCATGAAAGATTTTTCCCGGTATATATATATATATATATAAAATCTAGACTGCTAATAGAATATATTTTCTTATTAAGATAGTCTCAACTTTCAAGTGATTCACTGATATATAAAGATAATTTCGATTATATTAATAAAATATTTTTAAAATTACATATATTTCTAAATAATCTGTAGGGATGACCATATGTATATTTTTCACTTGGTCTTGGTGTGAAATTCACAATAATAAGGTGCACCACACCTTGATGTTCAAGCCGGACCAGCCCACACGAAACCAAAGCCCATTTATGAACTTCTCCTTTTTGATTTCGGTCACTTTCATGCTTTTGTTTCAGTGTGAGACACAATCCTGTTTACTTTGTGTCCAGGGTTAGTCTCTCTCCCACTGTTTCGAGCTTTCCTTCTACACCCATCTTTAATTCAACGCTTATAGCAAATCCCTTTGATTACAAATGAGCCCTTTTCCCATAACTCCCAAAATTTTATATCAATGCATCTGTTTTTTCATACTGCACGTTAGGTGTTTGACAAAATGCTTGACTCACAATCTTTTGCATTTCTCTTTGTATAAAAATTATTGACTGATTATCTTTCATTTCCTCATACCCTTTCCAATGTTATGTGTTCGAAAAATATTATTAATTTTGGATTCTAACATTAATGTACAATTTCTGGGTATATTGCGAATCTTTTGGCAATTGTAATTTTTTGGTGATGTTCTATTGTTTTTTATTTTTCAGGAGGATTGCATTGAAACTGAAATAATTTGTGTTTGTTAGAAAAGGGTGTTGGGTGTTTGAAAACATGTTGAAGCATGTGCTTGGCAAGGTGTGTAACAGAGGGGTTGATGCGTATGGAGGAGACAAATTTAGGCCTTACTTGTACGTTCTCACAAGCGATGTTCATATTGGACAGGTATCTACTTTGCATGTATTCAATTTTTTTTCTCAAAATGTTTCCTTTTGTTGATTACTTGCTGTTGTCAACATTGCACGCACTAAAACTGTCTAAAAGTTGAAAGAAAAGTAATATATAGATTGTTAGTCAAAACTGCTTAGTCTGATGTCTCTACTTAGCGTAGTCAAACAGTTGTTCTTATTTGTGCTGTGGACTGGCACTACTTGTGGCTAGGTGGAATAACAAATGGTTGAAGTGTTAGGAGCACTTATAATGCATTAGCATGAGTCAATTGATATCCAATGAAGTTTAGGAAGTGCAATGTTGAAACTTTTTCAGATACTTAAAATTTAATATAATTGTTTGAGCTTAAACAATTTTATGCATTATGAGCTTAAATATACAGTGAATTCCTATTTAGTTATGTCTGTGGTTGCCCCTACTAATTTGTTAATGGTTGATTTTATTTCTTTTCTCAAGGGATAAAGTCATGCCCTCAAAGTCCACCATTAAGCAAACTAAGAAAGGGATAGAAGGCATTCATAAATAAGAGAGAAATAGGCACTGTATCAGACACCTCATCAATAAATTATCTAAATAGCTGCAAAAATGGAGCCTAGAATAGAGCAAAACATATCAGGTCTTTGTATGTCACATTATTGGAGTTATTAAATTAAAGAAGTGTGGTTGACAGTAGTCAGATACACAATTTTAGGTCTCCTTGGGACTTGTAGGGTTACGTTACTTGTATCCTAGCTCCTACTTGTATGAGATATCAAATTCTCAATAGGTTTCCCTCCGTTGGCTAAAATGATGAATGATGGTTTTGGAAATCACAATTGCTAAGTTGCTCATATTGATATCATTTGAAGATTTTTCCAAAAATTGTCACAATTGAGAAACAAACATTTTTCTAATATTGCACTTTTACAGGTTCATTGTGCTCCAAGAAGCTTTTTTGGGGTAGAGGATTTCCTAGATGATGATAATAGCCGGCCATACACTTACCAAAAGGAGAAGAAGTCAAAAAATCCAAACAAGCATGTATCATTCAAACAACGCACTGTAGCATACATGGAGCCATTTACACTTGATGTGTTCATCTCAAAACGCTTTGTGTCAGCCTCACTTACCCACAGGGTGACAAGCAAGCAGGTTGCAGTTGCCGGTACCAACTCTAAGGACATTAAAGCTGCACTCAAGTCCCGATCAGATATACCTGCATGCTTGGCCATTGGTCGGATATTAGCTGACAGGGCAAGAGAGGCTGATGTCTACACTGCTTCCTATACTCCGAGGGATAGGGACAAGTTTGAAGGGAAGATTAGAGCGGTGGTTCAATCCCTTATTGATAATGGGATTGATGTAAAAGTATATCTTGACTGATTTCAGTGGTTTTTGTATGTTAAATAACTTTCATATGGATCCTTGGAAAAATGGTGTATGTAATTCTAGTTTATGAGTTATGAAGGCATTATTTCTTATTCTGCGAATCAAAGAATTGTGGAGTGGCTTGGTTTTCTTTCTTTTGGGGTTAGGGTGTCAGGGTAATGGTGAATGCATAAGCTTTGGTTGTTTATTTGTGAGATCCAATTCTCTCTCTCGCTCGACTGAATTCTATCTTGGTTGCATTCCCACATCTAGTGCATATACTAGAGAAGTAATGGCCTAATATGATTAAGCGTTTGGTCCCTATCAACTACTTTTTATGGCAGATGTCACTGGGCTTTAATGCTTGAAACCTTACACACGTACCACAGGTTTCTTGACTCTAGACCTTGGTGCAATAAAATAAATTAGCAAAAGAAAAAAAAAAATCACTATGCAGCTACTATAAATTTAGATCATGATTTCTATCCAAAAAAACTAAAGAGAAAATTAAAAACTTAATTGAGATTAGTGCAACCCAACATTTTGATCCTTTCAGTTCTAAAACTCTCTAGTTTCTCCCTCAAATTTTGGTAATTACCTACACTTACCTCCTCTTAACTAATTGCTAGCCAAAGTTTATTTTCCATATTCTAACCAATAATTTATGAAAATGTCCCATACTGCTCTTAATGCATATTGAAATAAGCTCTGTTGCTATTAAATTACTGAGTCACCTGAAATCATGATTCGCATTCTAAAAGAAAGTATGAGGTTGGAGAACGAAATGAATTTCTACAAAAAAAAAAAAAAATGGTGAGTTAAAAAGATTAGAAAGGCCATGAAGTAGATGACAAAACTCTTAATTACAGTATCTAAATCATCTAAACCAATGTAGTTACTTGCACAGTGCATGAAGTCCGAGCCTTATTTTCATGGAAGTTGGTTAAAACTTAAATATTTGCTTAGAAAACAAGGTTCTCCAAAGAAAAGAAAAATAAGAAAGCAGAAAACACACAAAATTGACAACCTCTCTCTTTCTACTAGTAAGCTGTAAATTTAAATATATCTCTCTTATGTACATTCAAAATTTTCTGTCTACATTTGCACTGTCTCTAAATCTACATTTAATCCAAATGTGGCATCTATTTTACAAGCTTCCACCAGACCTGACAGTAACCCAAATCTCTGATGAAGCCAAGTCACTCTCTGCCTGCTCTCCTCTTGTTGTTTCGTTTATTTCACTACAACACCTTGAAAATGGGTTTTTGCTGGGAAACTCATCTAAATTAGAACTCTCCGAAACATCCGAATCATCTGAATCATAATTTCCAATGTCCAAGATACTTGCTGGTGAGCATATATGTTCCTTTCTTGTATGCATCCTCATTGAATTCTCAGAAACAAAGGGATGGTTTAGCAATTCCTCAGATGTCCACCTTTTTTGGGGGTCTCTCTCCAAGCACTTGGCCAAAAAATCCTCACCATCCTCTGAGAGCTGAGTTGGGAACTGAGGCCTCTCATTGCTACATGCAATCTTCAAAACTGCAGCTTTTGGATTTGAAATCTCTTCACTCCAAGGAGGCCTGCCAGTTGCCATTTCAATAACCGTGCATCCCAATGACCAAATATCAGAAGCAAAGTCCAGCCCTTCATTTCTCAAAACTTCAGGAGCCATCCACAATGGAGTCCCACCAATAGAATTCCATGAACCTGATATACCCTCAATAGCCTTGATTTCGTTATTTCTCTTTGCACAACCAAAATCAGCCAATTTGACATTCCCTGATGAGCCTAAAAGTACATTCTTGCACTTTATATCACAATGCACAATCCCATTCTCATGAAGATACTTAAGTCCATGAAGAATCTCTCTCGTATACAATCGAATCACCTCCTCTTCTATCACCCCTCCAAATTTTTCTGCCACATCCGACAAACTACCCCCTGCCATGTACTCCATGAAGACATTGAGTTTGTGTCCACCATTTGATCCCCTCAACATATCCCTCCCTATACAATGGACAACATACTGTGAATTCAAACTCTGGAGGATTTTAGCTTCATTCTCTAGGGCCTTAAGTCCTGCCCCAGACTGCGCGGACTTCACAACAAATAGTCCTCCAGTGGCTTTGTTCATGGCCAAATGGACAGTGCCAAAAGATCCTGATCCAACCAACTTGCCCTTCACCCATTCATCAGGCTGAAGAGTGGCACATTGACATTGGCAATCTCTGGCCATTTTTTCTGCTATTTCCCTCCTTGGAAATGTGATGTGGAAAATTGTGGTGTCTCTTGAATTGGGCTCCAAAACCCAAATCAAAACAGGAATCTCTTAGTCCTTCAAAATGCATACAGATTTGAAAAAGTTTCCCCCTTTAAAATTAAATACAAAGAAATGTAAAGAAATATCTTCAGAGGATTCAAAAAACGACAAGCAGAAAGAAACAGATTGATCAAACTTTTTATCCAATACCCAGAATGAAATGTGACAAGAAGTACAATTTAACAAAAGCAAAAGACAAAAAAGCTTATATATCAAAGTTATGCTTTTCACTATGATAAAGCAAATAGAAAAAATACAAGTTCTATGACTTCAACACACAAAATTCACTAAGATTCGAAATCTTACTTTGTTCCCTGCTGCAATTTTAAACATAAAAATACAAAATCAAACGTTTTGAGCGGTTTCCGATTAATCGGAAAACCGCCCTCAGGGCAAAATATAAATATATGTAAACCCCCTTCTTTCACCAGCAGGAGTCTATGTTATTTTGTTTGTTTACAAATGTTTTTGTTGGAAAAGACAATAATAATTTTGAAGTGGGGATTGAGCTTATATAGAGGTAGGTTAGTGGAAGAAAAAACGGTTGGTGATCCTAGTCCTAGACTTTTGGAACCTGATTTGGACATGCCAAGAATGAGGGTGTAATGGGTGACTGCCATGTGGCATTCCTGTTGTTTTAATGTGTGATTGGTAATATTGTACTTTGCCTTTGGAAAGAAGGGTATTCTAGATAAAGATAAGAGTTATGGTGGTCCTTGTATTTCCGAAAGAGATGGGCCTGAGTTGGTTATTAGCATTACATTTTTTTTTCCTAGTAGAAAAAAGTTAGAAAATTTCAATAAGATTGCGATTTAGTGGTAACTAACAATGTAACTCAATCGAAGACCACTTTTCACCTCTCAATTCAAATACCAATTTCATGTAATGACAAAATTAAGAAAACTGCCATGTTATCATAATTTTACAACAAATTTTAAATGATAAGTTGTTATTGATAGTAATTGATTGGCCAAAAAAAACAAAAAAGTAACAACTTACCACCTAAAATTTGTTGAAAAAATGTTTTGGACATAGCATTTTTTAAAAATTAAAGGAGTCAGTCTCACATTTTAATTGATCCTATCAAAAGATATTCTAAACCTCTTTTTGTTTTGTAGAAAATAACTTCCAGCCAAAAAAAATGAATATGTGTCATTGAAGATCATTCGGCACGTCTATCAAGCTTGAAACAGGCATATCAGGTGCATTGCTTGATGCTCGCAAGGTCCACCGTGACATATAGAATATAGATTGGTGAATATGTGTCATATAATCTATTTGAATTGGAACATAGTGTCGGTCCCATATGTGGAGAGGACTAACATATATGCATGAGTAAGAGAGTGAGGTAGGATTGCAGTAAGTAGAAAAAATGATGAAATTGCACAAAAAGATTAACATGGACAAAGCCTCACATGAATGGGAAGACGGGTATATTTACGGTTGCTCTTTACATAATTTTTCAGTTTTAGTTTTGATTTTGTTTACAATTCCCATCATCAAATGTCAGAGCCAAACAAGGAAATTTATAAATGATGGGATTTTAATTTTTAAATAGAATAATTTACAAGCCTCTGCATAGTTGTGGAACTTGATTTAAATCCAAGTCCTTTTGAGGTATACTGTTAAGTGTGTGACTAGCTCTTTTTCATATATAAAACCAGTGAGAATCAATAGATCCCATAGTTGTAGTATAATACAAATCAATTAATCAATATATATATATATATATATTAATATTATACATGTAACAACAGAGATCTCAATTGAGAAAGCACGGGTTCTATCAAGTAGCACATTTCTCAGATCTCTCTCATTTAAGTTTCTGTCTCATCAAAGTATAAAAACATAGACCTTATTTGTCCCAAAAAAAAAAAAAAAAAAAAAGCATAGACCTTATGTGAGAGACTATGAAACTCTATTAAGAAGCACATTCCTTGAAACTATTTTGTTTAGGCTTCCACCCCGTCAAAGTTTGCATTTATGTCAAACTTTTAATTCATTAAATATGTCAATAAGTAAATACACATTAATTATTTATAAGTGTGCACTAATTTTATACACACACGTATTTTATATATATAAATATATATATATAAATTTTATTTAAGAAAGCAAAAACCTCATATTGAAGATTATACAATTCTACCACGTGGCACTTTGTTAAAATAAATTTTCATTTAACTTTCCCCCTCACCACTCTTTACCTCTTTACATATTTTGGATTATAATAAAATTCATTTAATAGAATATTACTATTTTCACTAAGTGTTTTACCTATCACTATCATATTTCAATAATATAAACGTGATATCATACAAAAAATTTAAGAATGATATTACAAAAAATTAATACTAACTCCAATGCATTGAAAAAACAAAAATTATGATTAAACAAACAATCAACTTATCAGTTACACGGTCACACCACATAATAACTAATTTCTAATTTATATGACATTTACTCTATAGTCCAAATTCTCCATCTCCTTAATTTTGTATTACATCATTAATTTAAAATAAACCTCATCTTCTTCTCAAAAATAAAATAAAATAAACCTCATCATATTATCACAACACTACTTCATATTATTACTTGAAAATATTTTGAATATTTTATATAATCTTCTCACATAGCAGCTTAAAGAATTATGGACACATCGCGCGGGCCTATTGCTAGTACATCAAATAGCTGTCTCAACTAAGATTCAGGGTGCTATATAGTACATACAACAATCAAATAGAATGATTTACAGGCCTCTGGATAGTTGTGGAAACCTGACTTAAATCCCGACCCTAGTCAAGGCGAACTCATATAAAGCCTGTAAAAGACTTCTAGACTTTCCCTCTTCAGGCAACTTTAAAAGGCGAGCAACTTTTGAGAACCCGTAATGGTGCACAAACATAGAATCTTCCTTCACTTCTTGTCTCACCTCTGCGTCAAGAAGGTTTGGTCTCGTTAGTGCCCACTGCATGGCCCATATGGCCAAAGGGCGCATGTAACATAAAGATCTGTATTGGTCCTCCTTGTTCCAAGCTTCCGGAGTTTGGAAAGAATAACTGTGCACAAAATGGTAACTTGTTAATAATCTAAAAGAAGGAAATTTAGGTATCACCTAAATGGATTAACCAACAGTTAACTAAAAAATTCTTCCAAGAATAAACTGGGCAAAAAGTGTCTTGAATGACATCATGAATATCCAGTTTTGTGTTGTATCTTTCCTTTCATTTTTTGCCTTCTATACTTTTGCCTATTTCTTGCTACATAAGATGTCATGACCTCAAGGTGACAGCACAGAGCACGATTTATGTCAAAAAGATCATATGGGCTTTAGTTTTGAATAATGGGATTAAAATTATTACTGACGAATGGTTCAAAATGAAACTCATAAGCCAAAAGAAATATTATCAAGAAAATAAGTTAATAGCATGCTACATCCGCATCCTTTCTTTTTTGATGAAAATATCCTCACGCTTTTGGCTCTTGTAAATAAAGATATAGTTATATAAAGTTTCATAAGTGATATGATTTTATCAGGCCACAAAGTCAAAGAAAATATCAATTTGATTTAGGCAAACTATTGAATCTACTAACAGTTAACGACATAGATTTGCATGAAAATTTGTACAAGATTGACAATTATATATATATATATATTGCAAGTGGGGGAGGAGTAATAGGAATATAGGATTAACCAAGAATCCTTATCAAAAACAAGGAAAACGAAACGAGCAAAGTTCACTTCTGTTCGATGCAACAAACAGTCATAATAGCTTTTGGTTATTAATCTTGAGCTGCTTGAGTTAATAAAAAAAACTAATTCTAGAAGAAAAGGCAAACGAAGAGCTAACTCACCCAAGTCCTTCTTTAGACCATGCAGCTTCGTAGACTCCAACTGCAGTCTGAAATGCCATATCAATCATATCTTCATGGATCATTGTTGCAGCAACAGCATATGTGACTCCAGGCCATATTTCTCTTGATTGCATGGATGACATGTCAACATTTCCATCAGGTAACATCCCATTGACAGCTCCCCACCTTCCATTCTTCAACTTTGAGACATTGTAATTAAAGACCTTTTCTAGTGCACTTTTGGCCTTGTCTTCGTCAACAATTGGTAAAAGACCGCATGCTCTAGCATACCTACAGAGTTAATATGCAGAAACTTCTAATCCACTACCATTGTTACTGAAAGAAATAAAATAACCATGGATGACACAGTACAGAAAAAAAATATATATATAAAAAAACAAAAAAAAAAAAGACCATTTTAAGGTCAAGAGTATGGACACTTTAGTTCTCCCACATTTTTTTTTTTTAAAAAATTCAAAAATCATTTTTTTACACAATACAGCAATAAATCCATAGTCCCAAAATTTTGGAGTTGGCTGCTAGTAGAGGATACCCCAACTTGTGTCTGTAAGGGTTCCATTCATAATAAAGTGACTAAATTTTATGCTAGCCGTCAGCCTACAACCACCTCCCCTCCTTTTCTGGGCTTAGGACTGGCAATTAACAAAATATATGACACAAAGCACTGACATAGGTGGAGTTATGCACCTGTATATGTATTTCTATAAAAAATATAACATAGGCTCAAGATAAATCCAGAAATTGTCCCACATGGAGACTATTGTAAGCATAATGTATACTAAAAACCATTTGGTACACATGCTAAAGATATTTCCCCGGCCTTGGATAAGAAAATTCAAAGGATTTTATCCTGATTTTAAAAGCAAAAATTGGATAAGCAAGCACACGCATGCACACGCACACACACACACACTTGCACACGCACACGCATATGCAAGCATAAATTGAAAGAACCATTCTTAATGTACATAAAGAATATGATATTAAAAAAAATATCTAGACAATTGCTTCAGTCACAACATACCATTGTCCAGCTAATTGGTCAGCTTGAATGGATGAACTTGAACTTCTGCCACTGCTGTCATAATTGAAGTAAGAACCATTCCATAATTTATCATACACAGCTTTTGCCTTCTGAAACTTAAACCAAAAGTAATCCTCAGATGCCTTATCACCTACTTCACGTGCCATGGCAGATGCAGCCTGCAAGGCTGCCACCCACAACCCTCCACTGTATGCACTCACACCAGTGACAGACCATGTATCATAAGTTTGATCAGGGAAGCCTTCGTTCTCAATCATCCCATCTCCATCCTTGTCAAATTGTTCCATATAAGCCATTGCAACATAAACAGAGGGCCAAACAGCTTGTGCAAAATTCTTATCACCTGTTGCAACCACATCCCTATAAACTTGGAGGACAAATTTTGGATTCAAGTCTTTCCACCTGTCAGTGTTATAAAGGCAATAAGCATTTACTTCAAACCATGGGTCATTCTTTCCAATATCATGAGGAACAGCTCCAAGCACCTTTCTACCGACCCACTCTCCATCATGTAAAAGTTTCATCTTACTGGGATCATGCATCATTACTGCCGCCGCAAAGTCTCTTTGGATACTAAGTTCAAGTTTTGGAAAAAGCATGACTAATGCAAAAGATGAGTAGAAATGGACATCATAAGTGTTCCACATGTGATATTCAATCCCTTCAAAATAAAGGAATTGCCCAATGTTTTCTTCTCCTTTCTGAAGAAGATTTGGCCCAAATGCAGAGTTTGATGAAGTTGTGGTGTGGATTTGATCAAGTACTGAAGTCATCCTTTCAAGAATATCACCAGCGGTATCATTTTGATGGGGTACATCGATTATGTCTTTCAAACCTGGCCTGGAACTATCAAGGGAAAACTTCTTTTGTACAATGCTTACTAAACTATGAACCGGAGGTGATCCATCTGCAAAAATAAAAACTAACTCGTGGTTACTTACTTGAGTCAACAATCACAAAAACGTTTTTGATACAACACCACCCAAGTCATAGTCCCAAAACTTTGGTGTTGGCTAAGCTTTATTAGAATAGAGAGGAAACCTCATGTAAACAGGATGTGCACAAAATGCTGTCCTAAAACATAAAGAGAAGCTCCACAATACCTGTCCAAATTGTCCCCCCTGAATTAAGATAATAGAGCTCATTGAAGAGAGTAATAGGGTACCTGTAGAAAACCATCAGAATAAGTTAGAACCTGACTATACATGCACAACAAATAACACGTCAAAACTCACCATTCAGGAAGCCTCTTGTCTTCAAGAATAGGTCTTTGCCATGCATCTATCTGGGACTCCCAATGGCCATTCTCTATATTCAGAAAGAATAAAACAAAAATAAGGGCATTGAAGTAACAATTTCTTCACAATAAGAACAATTTATTTTGTGTATTAGCACTCCCTAGCAATCAAAAATCTTATGAATGTATGGGCATTATGGCCAACTTTATTACATATGAGTTGAACTATAGTTTATATTCTTGGTTTCAAACATGGAGTAAAACTTTAAAATCCTAGAGTTGAAACAAATCATCAATGTACACATAGAATTTAGTGTGCAATCTTTGCAATCATCTATCTGGAACATTACCAAGAATAGCATCATGTGCAATCTTTGCAGCAGCATCCCCACGGGTACCATAGAATTTAGTGTAACGCCTGTTGATAAAAATTTTCAATACATAGATAACTTTTTAAAATGTGATATTTCTCAAACAAAATTTTGGCTAGCCACCTGTAATAAGTTTTTCCACTCGAAAAGTTTACTTCAGGGCAGTCCCATGCCAATGAAAATGTTACAGAACGTACTGCATTTGATGGAATTGTAAGAGAAGCAGCAATGGCTGCCCCAATAGATGATCCTGGTTCTGAAGGCACTGACGTTTCTGTGGAACTAAGGCGGTCAAAGGATCCATACTGTTAGAAAAGAAATACGCATATCAAGTTATGTGAGAAATGAAGATAAAGCTTTTTCTTTTTATGCATAACAGAAGAAAAATAAAGATGGGTCAGATTCCTTTGAGGAAATTTGATGCCGGATGGCTAGGTTGAAAAATAGAGACAAGGGAAAAGAAGGAAAAAAAAAAGACAAATTGTACTATTCACTACCTAGAATCTGCCTAACTTCAGCACCTATGTTGCTTGCAATCAACAACAAACTTAGAGAAACATCTCAAATGAAAAAAAAATTATTTCAAATTTCAATGCTTCAAGCCATTCTTGGAGCCTCTCTTTAATAGGCATCAAGGAGTACATCACGACTCAGTTACATTCCATAAAATCATGAACAACATTAAATTCAAAATTCAATAGTAAAACTCTAGAAAATATGAAATTCAAAAAAATTAAATCTGAGATTTCAAAAAAAATTTAAATAAAAAATAATTTTGGTTGTGCTCCCAGCATCAAAATATAAACATCACCATGTACCCGAACACCCTCCCCCCCAAAAACAACAACAACAACCAAAAAAAAAACCGTTAAGACTGAAAATGTCCCTTCGACAGTGGGACAGGAGAGGCAAAACTACCAAAGGCGAAAACACAAAGAAAAAAAAAATCTTTTTAAAATAATTGTTGAATGATTACTTCACCTACACCCAACTTAAGATTTTGAGATCAATGTTATTTATCAAATCTCACTTAGGCAGTAACAGTTTCATATTCTTAAGGCATAATGCCAAATCTTATAGTTTCTGATCTACGAACCCAATTGTCAGATTTGACTGAAATTGTAATTTATCCAAACCAAGTGCAACAAGTCTAGTCCAACCCAATTAAGGACATGTGTGGATATGACCAAAGTGCAAGACAAAAGCCAAGATAGCTAAATAGTTACAAAGTAGTTGTTCAGTAGTTGGTTAAAAGGACAATCTTGAGCTTTTTTCTTGAAACTTGCTGTGTAAGATTCCTAGTATAAATACTAGGAGCAATGCAATTGGTCTTATATTGAACATTGATACAAATTCCTCTATTTTCTCTCTAGGCTCATGATAATCCCACTTGATACAAATTCCTCTATTTTCTTTGGAGGCTGGCTACCTCAAAGAAAGTCAAATCCCACTTGATTCCCAGTCTCCCAGACTTTCCTCAACCAAAATCATCAAGATATGTTATTCTTCTTCAAGCTCATGATAATCTAAGATAAAAAGGTGAAAAGAAGATGATTGGTTCAGGTAAAGAAAAAAAAGATAAGACAGCCAATCTGTCACCAAGAAAAAGCCAGGCAATATTAATTAATCAGTTTACAATCTGCTGAAACCAAAATCCTTCTTGAGTTGTGAATACACGTTAGGATTAAAACTTAAAAGCCTCGCACGAATGTGCAAATGTAGGAAACTGATGAGATGTCTTTTATTTTATTTTATTTTTTATTTAGGTAAGGAAGGGAAACTTTCAAAAGAAGAGCCCTATAGACTTGTCTCTAGCCAGTAAAACCTACGGACAACTGACCACACTCACCAGAACCTTTCTAATGAAATGTGCATGTAAAATTTGGGAAGTCTACCAACCTCCTTGATTTCCTGCCACATGTCTTTTGCAGTGATACCCTGAGATTTACCGGATATCACAAAGTAAGGGCACTCAGAGACATGAACACCATCAGTCTCCTCCGCTGCAATTGCAAAAGTCACAGGTGGGCGTTCATTTGCAGTCCTGTTGTGGCATGTGAGGGTATTGCATGGAGAGTATCAGAACATATACCATATAATGATTGAACTGATCAAACAAAGGGAAGATTTGAAAAGAGCGTACTTGTGATGTAGTAGTACACCATGCACACCATCCTTCATCCTAGCAGAATAAATAATCTTATGGGTTAGCATAAACAATTGGCGTGCTATAAAATAGATAAGCAATCTTCACACACACGTATGCTGGCACAAGTATCTAATCCTTCACAAACAAACACAAGCACGCATATGTATCTAATTATGATTTTGAAAATCAATAAAAGAAAAGGTAAGATATATAGATAAGAAGTCAAGCAAATGACAAATTTCTTACATTATTTTTGAATTGAAGTGCTGACCAGAAAATTCAGAAAGCCCCCCAACAGAATTCTAAAATGGCATTGACAAGAAGATTTTACATTAGTTTTAATGACTTCGGGCACATCAGATTCTTTTCAGGAATCTACATAAAATATACTTGGTAACTCCAAGAAGGAAAAAGCTTTAAAGAAATACAACTAACATAAGTATGGAACCAAAGGACATAAATTTGAAAGTGATGAACACAGGAAAAGGAGACATACTGCCCATGTGAAAAGCAAGGTAACATCTGCAGCAGTCTTTCCAGAATTGTACAGCTGAAGAAAATTAAAACCACAACTTAATACTGAGGCTAACTATATATCTGAAATAGACAACCATGTATCTAATAGATCCTTTCCTACCGTGTAAGTAAAAACTGATACAGGGAAGCTGCTCTCCTTGTAATTATGGGGGATAACAGGTGAAATTTGACGACAAACCATTTTAAGTTCCGGATCAGGTTCTCCTGGATTTAAAAAGAAACGGGTGACCGATGCATGAGACAAATTATCCTTGATAAATATTATTGTAGACTCAGAAGTATACCGCTTAACGATTACCCTCATAAACAGTCCATGACCTTGGGAATAAAGCATGATATGTAGAGTTTCCTCCATTCAGATTCCAGTCCCAAGATCCAATCCCTGAAACAGCAGTTTCTCTGTGGAAGACATAGTATTCAATAAGTTCAAACACAAATGAAATGAAGCTCTCAAGAATTTCTTAAGCATTCAAATTAACAGTGCAGTTAATAGTTGCTTACTTAAGCACCTCTGGGCTCCCTGGACACAACACTGTTGAATATTTTTCACCACTTGAGCGCTTAACAAAAACCTGCACAAGTATTTGTATTCCAAATTTTGCAGAAACTTGATAATAACCAATGAAAAGATACTAATGATAACAGATGTTCCGTTCTTCATTTTATTTCCATCCAATGAAAGATCAACTCTAATATCAACTATAAAAAATAGAAACAAAAATTTATCTAAGTAACATTAAGTGCTTCAATGAACTTTTCATCAAAGACTCATCCCAACATTTTCTGATCAACCATTGAAAGTCTTTGACCATTTCCCACCATCTAAGGTCACATATCCTGTAAATTGTATAAATTTCTCATAGCCATGGATGACATTATCCTTCATATTTTCTTTGTAAAACGTGTAAACTAGGACCAAATCAGCCATGTGCATTTTATTTAATGATGATATCAGAACTAAATACCAAACCAAAGATCCATAAAAAAAGATATGTGTTAAAAGTCTCCTTTAATTTCTTTGTTTCGACAACAATCAAGCCTTGGTTCCAAAATTTTGTATCACCTATGGTCCTATGGACCCTCAACAAACTAGTAAAGACTGACCACAAGAACTCTTTACTGCCATTCTATTCTATCCGGTGTCATACTCTTTGTTACTTCCTTAATTTACATGTCCTATTTTACTACTTCTATTAATGTTATTTTTTGTTTTCCTCTATCTCTTTTCGTTTTGTCAACTTAAATCAACTTACTCTTTCTCACTGTGGCATAAATCACTCTAGTTTGAACAAAGTAAAACTTTAAACCTATTTCTTAAAAGTTCAAAAACGGATTAAAACAGTTGAATCTGTCCTCAAAAGCATTATGATAATAGCTGTTTTAGGATAAATGGACCAGATAGGGCCAGGGAATGCCTCAACATATCACCCCTTTAGTTAAATTGGGAAGACAGATGTGGCATTGCATTTCGACAGCTACACAACGTCTCTAACCCTAGAAAAAACATAGCCCTAGATAAAGGAATATTTATAATATCTCCTTCAACATATCAATGACAAAATTCTTCAACAATATATTCATTGAACTTACCGAAAATTGATTTGCTAAAACTGGTTTCTCTTCACATATTTTAGGGAATAGTTGCCAGCGCTGAAACTCACCTCTGTAACTCCTTCCTATGCTTCCTGAGCTGAACATTATATTTTTACAAGAGATGATTATGTTCTAAAACTCACAAAAAAGAAGCAATATACAATAATTTGGGTAAGGTCCGAAAGTTTTCAGCTGGTTATAATCAGTAAAGATAAATGCTAAACAATGTGAGGAAATATTCTCAGCTTCACATTTTTTTCACATAAAATTCTCTTTAATTGGTCAACTACAAATGCACCTGGTGGCTCTTAAACCCATAACCTCACCCTCAAACTTACTTTTACAAGGGGAGAAGGTGCCATTTGAGCTAGAGCTCATTGGCATTTTCTTCACATAAAGTTGTGTAATATTCAATAATAAATATCTTCTACTAGAAACACAAATGCCTAGTATATGTATTAAAGATGGTATAATATGTATGGCTTTTATGTTACATTATATAGTAATAAACATCTATCATGAGTGATTAAGATTGAACACATACCCTATACCACCTAAGGGAATGCCATGACAAGATGTTACAAGGCGTTTAGCAAATGGATTGATAGTAACCCCCTGCAAAGAGAACAGAAAGATGCTCAAGGATCCCTTACCATAACCAATGCACCAATACATGCTCGATAGGTAAAAAGAAAGAAAGTTACATTTCCTTTAGCAGCCTCTTCTCGGACATGGCGCCATAGCCGAAATCCTATTGGAGCCTACCAAATATAACAAACAATATAGTTGGCACCCATGAAACCATAATAAAGGGGCTAAGGTCCTAATGTTCGTGAATTTGTCATGTGATTCTGATGCATCAGCAAGACCATGGTAAGGATGCAGAAATATAAGCAAGTTAAAAATATCTGTGAAGGAAAGCATAAGCACATACATACACAACAGATATGTGTGCATGTGTAATGTATGTATGTATGTACAGATCTGCATGTATATGTTTGTGTGTGTATATGTCCTTAGGCCTTTCAAAAAAGCAATTAATACATCTATGTGCTTGATTATATAAAATAAGGGAAGCAAAGGATTTTAATGGTCCAAAGAGAAATGGTATTAAATCTAAATCTGTAAGCATACCATCTGAACTATCTCTTTCAAACTTAGAGTGAACTCAGAAAGGGCACTTCCCTCACTGTTTAACTTTCGATGCCAGGTCAGTAATGCAGGTTTACCAGGGTCAACCTTAGACAAACAAAAGAAAAAAATATTAGACAAGCAATTAAGGGTTTTAAACATCGAGCTCAAAACAATCGTTAGTTAGAGTCATATCACAAAATATTGAAAAAGAATACTTGACTACTTTCTGTAATCTTAAAAGTAGTTGTGTCATTCATAGTTTTCATAACTGGACCAGCCGATTCGACTGGTTTCACCAAAAACCGGAGGTCAAGCCAGTTTTTTCAACCAGTTTAGGGGAGTGTGTTTTGGAAAAAAATTGATAAAATGCACCCATGGGAACTCGAATGTGTCTTTATATCACAATCTATTATATTTATTTTATGTAATTGAATTAATAATTTTTATTTTGTCATGGTTTGACCTCGGTTGAACCCTAATCCGACCTCAAAAACCTTGAACCTCTCCCTTTTCCAGTTCTTTGAATGCTCCGGGTTTCAAAACTGTGGTGTCATCTGCTGCATCAATGATTATGCTAAAAAAATTTCAGAGATCAACTTAGAAAATGATAACTTGATGGCAAAGCTCACCTATCATGCCAATTACATCCATAAACGCATTATCTATTGCAACAATGTCTTTACATACGTCTCTAGAACATAACCCATAGCAGTTAGATTTTGCAGCTGAATTAATTGGAACAGACCTATGATCCCCCAGAAGGATTTGCAGCTTGGAGACTATAATTCTTATAATAAAAACCTTTGCAAGGTGACTTATAAAAGATTTCTAAATAAATAAAACCTCCATAGTATGGTTTAAACAGATTTGAAGAGAACCTTTGCAACTCTTTCAGAGACAACAAACATCTTTGATGTTAAAATGCTGAACTTTTATGGATAAAATTGCATATGACAAACCAGAACCCTATGAAGCTGACTAAGGATAGAGATGGTAATCTGCACAGCAAAATCAATGTAAAATACAGTTTTGT
This sequence comes from Quercus lobata, assembly GCF_001633185.2. Taxonomy (NCBI): domain Eukaryota; kingdom Viridiplantae; phylum Streptophyta; class Magnoliopsida; order Fagales; family Fagaceae; genus Quercus; species Quercus lobata. Next base: position 102,097,269 of record NC_044905.1, on the reverse strand, counting down.
ACTTGTATCTACTTCTGCTATTTATAATGGCCCATCCCTTCATTCAATGGAGTAGATACCCAAGCACTTGATTTAGCCATGACTTGCTACTCACATATTTAAAAGCCTAAATTTCAGGGTTGATGTAGTTATTTCCACTGATGTGGATGATTTATAGCATCCCCCCCCCCCCTCCAAAACAAGAGAGAGAGAGAGAGAGAGAGAGGTGAAGATGAAAGGATAGAGGATCAGCAGCAAAAAGTAAATACAAAGACAATGAGCTCTACCTCAACTTCAAGACCCATCGGGAGCATGCGTAATTTACCAATCAAAAGAAAAGGTAAATATAAACATTGTATGCAAAAAAATCATTCAACAATTGGCCAAGTATGGGATAAACCATATCTCTGCCAACAAAAAAGATGGGATTGATTATCCGGCCTCTTGTAATGTAGTTAAAATTTTATGTTAAGTTACTAAAAGTATGTGCTACCAGCTGTATATTTCAGTGTTGTTTACTTAACAGTATTCACGCCTAGGGGTAATTCTATACTCATTTGTTCTGAAATCTTACAGAATTATGGATAGCAGATAATAAAGTGAAATAAGTAATAAATAATCAAAATGACAGAAAAAATAACTATTTTCTCTCTCTATAAACATAACTAGCATCATTACTAATATAGAATAAGCCATACTCATTAGCTTACAACCAAAGGCAGAAAGACAAGAAAGGAATTTCTACCGCTGAGTACAACACATCTAAATGTTGCAGCAGTTTAGAAAGTAGGCACAAAAGCTAATTAAGAAGCTTGACAACTATAAACAGAAATCACTTCACCTTTTCAAAAACAGTATACACCATTTAAACCTTTCAAACATATAGAGAAAGTTCCATTGTAGTCCTTAGAAAGTAAAAGGGAGAAGCTGTCTTAGTATATAACCAAGTACCTTATTAGTTGAAGACTTAGAAAGTTCCCTCTCTTCTTCAACGAGACCATTTCCCAACACCTTCCCCTCAAACATTTTTCCTGTATTAAACAAGGAACAACCACATCAGGCCATTTGCATTTTATACAATTCATCACATAGTTCACATTCTTTTGAAGCCCATTTGGTTACCAAGAAGTCAGAAGACAAGGGTATAAACATAGAAATCTTACAAACATTCTAACCCCATATGTACAAAATTCCAATTCTCTTTTCCTTTCTCCATTGTCTCATAAACCACAAATAGCATTATACATTCTTTCCCAAATCAATTACTAAAATATTTCATACGCAGAACAGTTGTGGATGGCCTCTAGTTATAAACTTTAAACTATCATTATAATACATGTGAACTAGTTTGATTTTGTACAGCGCATTTCCCATCATAAACAGAGCTCAATTGAAGTTATGCTCAACATTATTTAAGTATACCAAATGCGCAGCACTGGAAATCACATTAGCAACATATTTACACAAAGAGTGAAAGGTTATAAATTCCAATTCTGTTACTCAATAACACATTCCCATGAATGCATATATCAATACAATAAGTGTTAAAACAGATTTTTTTTTTTTTTTTTTTTTAATGTTGAGGATAAGGCAACCTACAATCACCTTTCACAGATCCCACAAAAGTGGGAGCTTTGTGTAGTGGTTACAACTTTTTTTGGACCTTCAATTCACCAAAATAATATCACAACTACATCAAAACTTCCAACTTCTGTAAAATTCATACCAGATCTCTCTCTCTCTCTCTCTCTCTCACACACACACACACACATGCTGCATATTCATAAGAATTATAACCCATTTCATAGCAAAATTCATCTGATTACTTTGCATCATAGAAAATTCAACTACATTACTCACCAATCACCTACAGTCACACGCCCACAAAACCATCATATATTATCCAATAACCCATTAACTTCACATACTATTCATAACCCATTTCACAGCAAAATTCATCAGATCAAAACTCACCAATCACCAACACACGCACACACACAAGCATCATATACTATCCAATAACCCATTAACTTCATAATTTATCCGTAAACCATTTCCAAACAAAGTTTCATCTGATTATTTTGCATCACAGAAACTTCATGACAACTCACCAAATCACCATACACACATGTACAAAAATGCAGACTTTCAGAACACAAATACCCACAAACACTAACACATACATACATATATGCATGTCGAATTTTCACGTCAATTTTCAATTAGACCATGAAAAATGAAGTGGGTCAAAGCAAGTGATTAATCCAACAAACTTAAGACAAGCAAAGATTTAACATCGTCCAATGCAACACATAAATCATAAATGCAAAACAAATTGGATGAACCATACGATCTCTAACCTGAGAAGTTTGATTGTCAGACTGATGAAACTAAGAACTGGTTGTGCAGAGAAAGAAAGAGTTCGACGAATAGTTGTTTTGTCTGAGTCAGATGCGTTTGCGTGGTCTGAAAATCTTATGTAAGAGTCAGATTTTGACCGTTTTTTTTACAATGTCAGATTTTTATGGTTACCTTTTTTTTCCTGTCTTCTCATTCCTTGCGTTTTTTTTTTTATGACCGGATTTTTATTTATTTTTACCCGTAAATTAGAAACACGCCAAATTTCACTACTGACTGAAATGGATGATTTTCATCTCAATTCTCATTAAAAATAAATAAAATAAAATAAAAAAAGCCCTGAAGCGGATGACTTTTTTTAGAAGGATTATGTACACAAGTTTTTTTTGGAAAAAAAAATTAAATATGGCACTTTGTTATTAGTTTTAATTTAAATATATTATTTAAATTACTTTTTTTAGTCTACCAATAATAATCTACCACGTAAAATTTGTTATAAAAATATTATAGATATAACACTACCCTTACTTTTTATATGAAACTATCACCTGCAGACTTACAGTTGACCAATTCAACAAATTAAAGTGTTTTTTTTTTTTTAAATCATACCTGTGTAATTTTAGTTAATGGCCTATTTAATAAGATATGACTTATTTAAAAGAATACATATAGATTTTTTTTTAATTCGATAACTACAACGAGAGATATAGATGAATTTATGACTAGACAGCAAACACAAATTAAGAGGTATCAAAATATATTTTTGCTTATCGTCTTTTCTCCACACACACACACAAAGTATTTTTGCCAAAAACAAAAGTAAAAGAAACCAAATCTGTTTATTATTGTGGTAATCATAGCCCCACATGCGCTATGATGTTTGAAGTAAGACGAAAGGGTGAGGGATAAATAAAAAGAAAAGAAAAGAAAAGAAGGGTGTGATTCGTGGGGTATGATATAAAATTTATTTAGTACCATGTTACTTTTCTTATTATCTTTTACTTAACATATCAAAAACTTGTAAAAATATATTTTAAGGATGTTTAAATGTTTTTTCTTTACTTAATTTTACCGTGTTATAAAAATTTAATATTTATTCGTATTTTGATTCTCAACAAAAATATAATATATATATATATATATATATATTCATACTTTAATCATAATTAATTACTAAATTGATTATGATTTAAAAACCTTGGTAATACTTTTTGATAATGTACAAAAAATCAGTAGGTTGAATGCTCCGGGCTTCAATGGGCTAGTGGTTGCTTGGAAGGCCTGAAAAAAAAAGAAACACGAGATCAAAGATGACCGAGATGAACTAGCCAAGAAACCTCCGATACTTAAGTTAGTTTTCCCTATAGAACTCAAGAATTCCAGCTTTAGGAGTAGTGGAAACTTACTTTCATTTGATGTGGATGAGTTCTTATATAGTGAGCTTTGGAGTGGTTACTTGTTTAGTAATTTCCTCGACGTGAATGGAAGTTAGAAAGTTCAAACTTAACTTCCACAACTGCTATAGAAGTTAGAAGATTCAATCTTATCTTCTACAATTGCCATTAGAAGTTAAGAACTTAGTGGGAAGTTATAATGATGAACAAGGGTTTTTTTCATACTTCAAAATAGTAGAATGTGGCTCGAATTATAAGCTTTTGAACATAAATCCATTCTAAAAATTTCTATGTGTTGAGAGGTTGTCCAGGTTCTTTCATGATGGACAACATTCTTCCCCTCAAACGACCTTCTTACCCTTGGACAACCTTCTTATATTGGGATAACTTTCTTGGACTTCGATGACACTATGGACGAACCAGAGATGGTCCAATTATTGGTTCACCATCACTTTTTATTTATTAGTCCTTGGTAATACATTGAATATAAATCTTTGCTAATTTCTTTTTTCTTTTTGGAAGGCCTCGACATAATATATATATATATATATATATATATATATATAAACGCATGTTGGATTTTCTTATTAAACATTTCAAGAAGGTTACTATCTGGATAACCTTAAATCTACATCAAAAATTTATTAGTTTATATGGAACTTTTTAACACAAAAAGTCATTTTAATATAGGTTGACTACAATAAGGCATGATAATCAACAATGACAAGTTTATATTAGTAATGAATTATTCTAAATTTTTATAAAAATTTATGTACAAAAGTTTAACAATAGTTGGTAAAAAAAAAACTTATAAATTTAGAATAAAAATGTAAAATTTATCAAGTACCAAAACACTTGTAATGGAAAATCTTTCCAAAATCCATTGAAAAAAGGAAAAAAAAATACTTAGTAAAATTCAAACATAATATTTTTAAATACAATTTAATAATTAAAATTTTAAAACAATGAATTTAATTATGAAGTAAGATAATTTTGAAAACATGCCCTCAAGCAGAGGGCATGTTAATACACAACATTTTAAATATTAATTTAATAAAGTTTGGTCAATCGGATGTTAATTGAAGGAAAATTATTTTTCCCTTTGAGTTTGGGGTAGAATATCATTTCCCCAAACTTCAAGAGAGAGAAGTATAATTTTTGTGTATATATAAAAATTAGGATTAACTATGGTATTAGTTTCATAATAATTACTTTTTCTTATAGATCAAGACGCCAAAAAATTCTTTTTTTAATTATTTTTTGAAATAGGTGGGATTGCTTTGATCACAATTTTTTGGAGTACATATATTTATTTAACTACAAGAGATTTTATCATATTAAATCACGCCAAATTTCAATCTATAATATTAATTTACTAATAATGAACAAAAGAAACTAGTATTGTGCATACGCAGTGCATGGTTATCCAAAAACAAAGAAAACTCAGAAGCTTTTTTTAACTTATTTAAAAAGACTGTGTTAATTTATTTAAGGGTAAATTATGTGTGGGGCCCAATAATTTAAGGGCCAGGCCCAGTTGCTCTTGGAAAATCCGAAGGCCCAAGCCGAGGAAAGCTGTGGCCCAAGCTCTACAATACAGAGCACAAAACAGTTTTGGGAGGCAGCCGAGGACAGTTCAGTCCTCGGCAGATCCAGAATCCCACCGGAATAAAGGGGTAAAACTGGTATAGGAACGAATTTGTAAGGAGATCCAAAATATCTTGGGGGAAGTTATCCTTACTACCCTTCCAGATAAGACTCTGCACCTGACAGAGCCGTATTCTTCAGCTTTATCGACCATCCCCCACAATTCTGGGACTAGACTGATGGGACAAGTATCAGTCTAATAAAGATTGGCCCTACACGTGGACGAAGGACAGCGGACGTAAGCTAGTATAAAAGAAAGAGTAAGTGAACCTAGAAGAGGACGCCCATTCCACCTCCAAAAAAGGGAGACGATCTGGGTGAGAACATCTCAACAACACCTGAGATTACAGAAAAAACCCATCGTCGGGTAACCGGGATAAGACCCTAATGGTCCTCGGATCAAGTCCGAGGAGGCCCATCCCATAGGATGCGATGCTGTAGGGCTTAAACGTTCAAGCCCAAATCCTTTTTCTACACGAATTCCTCTAAAACCAGGACCGGGCACCGCCCCGTGACCAACGGCTAGCTTTTCAAGCCCACTCTCTACAAATCATATTGTGAGGGATCTTTCATGCGCGAGCCCAACATCCTTATTGGGCCGCCAGAGAAGTGTGTCCTTACAATTGGCGCCGTCTGTGGGAAGGCTTGCGCATTGGCGCAGGTGGCGATGGAGTCAGCTTTCTAGCAAGCAGAAATTCCTGGGGCTTCCTCCGACTCCGGCGACATACAGTTGTTGCTCCGGCATAAGCTTCTGCTAGGGGCTACGCCTTACAGTGCCAAGGGCGCGGGCATCTCTAGGGGCTTCCGGCCTCAAGCCAACTTTCCCTGCCCTGGTATAGGGGCTTATGGTCGAAAAGTAAACCGAATAAAAGAAATTTCACAAGTTTTGGACAGAACCAAGGCCTTGCATGGTCCTCGGACTCAAGCCTATGGGGAAACCAAGTACACAAAAGAAATTTTTACAAGTTTTGGACAGAACCAAGGCCTTGCATGGTCCTCGGACTCAAGCCTATGGGGAAACCAAGTACAAAAAGAACCTCACAAGTTTTGGACAGAACCAAGGCCTTGCATGGTCCTCGGACTCAAGCCTATGGGGAAACCAAGTACAAAAAAGAAAAAATCACAAGTTTTGGACAGAACCAAGGCCTTGCATGGTCCTCGGACTTTATGGGGAAACCAAGTACAGAAGAAAAATCACAAGTTTTGGGCCTTGCATGGTCCTCGGACTCAAGCCTATGGGGAAACCAAGTACAAAAAAGAAAAAATCACAAGTTTTGGACAGAACCAAGGCCTTGCATGGTCCTCGGACTCAAGCCTATGGGGAAACCAAGTACAAAAAAGAAAAAACACAAGTTTTGGACAGAACCAAGGCCTTGCATGGTCCTCGACTCAAGCCTATGGGGAAACCAAGACATAAAAGCACTTTGCCTTGATCCTCGGACTCAAGCCTATGGGGAAACCAAGTACAAAAAATAGAAAATCACAAGTTTTGGACAGAACCAAGGCCTTGCATGGTCCTCGGACTCAAGCCTATGGGGAAACCAAGTACAAAAAAGAGAAAATCACAAGTTTTGGACAGAACCAAGGCCTTGCATGGTCCTCGGACTCAAGCCTATGGGGAAACCAAGTACAAAAAAGAAAAAATCACAAGTTTTGGACAGAACCAAGGCCTTGCATGGTCCTCGGACTCAAGCCTATGGGGAAACCAAGTACAAAAAAAGAAAATCACAAGTTTTGGACAGAACCAAGGCCTTGCATGGTCCTCGGACTCAAGCCTATGGGGAAACCAAGTACATAAAAGAAAAATCACAAGTTTTGGACAGAACCAAGGCCTTGCATGGTCCTCGGACTCAAGCCTATGGGGAAACCAAGTACAAAAAAGAAAAACTGTTACTTGAACATTAAAATCCATCCGAGGAGAACTCCCCGTTAACAGTAGGGTTGATCCCTAAAACTGCACGGATCCCCCAGTCTACCCTCGGATCCCCAACACCAAAGGGATCGATGTGATATAGTGCAATATATTACCCAAAAACACAATCAAAGTCCCTCGCTACTCGGCCACCCTCTCGGACATTGGTCTAGCATGCATCGCGCAGCACTCAGCGGTTATCCCGGTTAGTTCCAAGAGTTTAATTTATTAAGGCTTACCCTTGTTATACTTGATAATATTTGTGAGTTTAAACTGGTAGGAATCTGCGTTAAGGCATTTTCCTGCCCGGAATATTATTAAGGGCAAGCTTACATTTAATATTCATGCGCAAAGTAGTTGTTGCAGAGAAGAAAAGCATGTGTAAAGAAATGAACTTATCTTTTATTAAGAAAAAGGAACAGTACAGTGTACAGTGAAAAGCTAAAACAAGCTTACATTACAACTAACTATGCAAGTGAAAAGAAAAAAGATACAATAGAATGAAGAAAAACTAAGGAGGTAGCACAGAGGAGAGGTTGGCTACTGTTCCAAGATGTCGTCTAAGGAAACTATTCCTCGACGCTTCTACATGCCCATAACTCAGGCAGCCAAAGAACCCAACTTGGGGCCTGCACCGGTGAAGAAAAGGTGCAGGGAACCTGACCTCAGGCTAACACCATCTACAGAAAAGGTGCAGGGAACCGGAAGTTGGGGAGCCCCCGCAAAAATTTGCCTGCTACAAGGCAGACGGCGCTGATGGCGGAAATTCCTTCTTCTGACATACCAAAAATCTGGCATGACCAGAACCTGCTTCGGATTTTGACTAAAAGAGGGAGAAACACCCTTTCCCCTCTGTCGAACTGGAGTATTCTCTTGAATTTATGCCTCCTTTGCCCGTACATCACTCTTTTGAGCCTCAGGAGGACATGGCGCCTCTGTGGCGGAGAAAGTTCCTTTTCCCCAACCCTCGCCTCAAACATGATGTGCTAAGGGAGGAAACTGAAGGATTTGTGCGTAGGTAAAGCAACTTTCTCTCTTATTTATTTAAAAAGATGAGGTGGTGGCATTTAATTTACGCAGCGTCCCAAGGAACGCTACAGACAAAATGTCTCTGGCTCGATTTCCAACGTCGTCTGCAACCCTGAGGTTAAAGGAGTCTCGAGAAGGCGCACCTCGAACACTGGGACGCCAAAAAGTACCGCGTGATCAAAGACTACGGAAATACCTCTTAATTTGTGGGCCCAGTAAATTCGCAGCCCAGGCCCGTTCAGCATATGGGCCCAGGGACAGAACCAAGGCCTTGCATGGTCCTCGGACTCAAGCCTATGGGGAAACCAAGTACAAAGAATAAACCTTACAAGTTTTGGACAGAACCAAGGCCTTGCATGGTCCTCGGACTCAAGCCTATAGGGAAACCAAGTACAAAGAATAAACCTTACAAGTTTTGGACAGAACCAAGGCCTTGCATGGTCCTCGGACTCAAGCCTGTGGGGAAACCAAGTAAAAAAGAAAAATTATCACAAGTTTTGACAGAACCAAGGCCTTGTATGGTCCTCGGACCCAAGCCACCAAGGCCTTGGACAGAACCAAGGCCTTGCATGGTCCTCGGACTCAAGCCTATGGGGAAACCAAGTACAAAGAATAAACCTTACAAGTTTTGGACAGAACCAAGGCCTTGCATGGTCCTCGGACTCAAGCCTATGGGGAAACCAAGTACAAAGAATAAACCTTACAAGTTTTGGACAGAACCAAGGCCTTGCATGGTCCTCGGACTCAAGCCTATGGGGAAGCCAAGTAAAAAAAATTATTATTACAAGTTTTATACAAAACCAAGGCCTTGTATGGTCCTCGGACCCAAGCCAATGGGAGAAACCAACTACTTGGATAAGAAGAGGTTTGAATTCCGTAAGATGGGCTACTTGATGAAAAAATGTCAGGTTACTCCGTCCACGGCTTAAACACCGTAAAAGGTTAAGGCCAACAAAGGTGTAAGGACGGTGGTGGGACGCCCAGTATTCAGTAGCCTAAGAGGGCTGTTCATTTGGCGGGTGATATGTCTTCAGATGGTTATTTCTCACACGGCATCAAGCCTTCGGTTCTCTCCTCGGCTAGCGTGGGTAAGTATTACTTTTCACTGGTCGGCCTTATTGTGCCAGGCACTTCTATTAAAGTTATGGAGTTATGGCAACATCTTTTTATTATTAAGTATCTTGGTCTTAGTCGTCATTGATTTAGATGCGATATTATTGAGCCGAGCAGCACTTGCAAATTTATAAAAACAAAGAGACAGAATATGCGAAATGAAATGACAACAATTTTTTATTAATACGAAAAATCATTACAACGTACAAAGAGGGGCTCAAACAAGCCTATACAAAATATGAACTGCCTAAGCAACAATAACATCCGTAGTACAGATATGTAAACAGTCAGGCGTCTTTTAAACTCGTCTTCAAAAGTCTCTCCAATCTCTGCCTCAATGCTGCTCATGTTATGATAAGAACCTTCTTTGGAAAAAGTTGAAAGAGAAGGAAATAGTAAGGAAGAAATCAATGAAGAAGATGGAGGAGATGAATGAGGAAGATGGAGGACATGAGTAAAGAAGAAGGAGAAGAAGAGAGAAGAGATGAAAAGAAAGAAAGGGAGCAAAAGAGGGAAAAGAGAAAGCACCAGAATGGATCTGGTGCTGGGAAGACTAGGAAAGGAAGGCGGAGAGGGCCACCAGTGAACGAAGAAAGGAAGAAGCAGAGACACTTAGTCCCTGCCTCGGTCCTGACTCCTAACACGCTGGGGCCATACTAGGTGAGCTCATAAGAGAGCGGTTGGTTATGATGATGGGAGTTTTCGACTCAATCACGCCGAAAGTTGGACGTGATGAGTCCCTGCTTCGGATTCTGGCTGAAGGGAAGGTGAGACGAATCTTAAGTCTCCGCCAGCCTTGCCCTGACCGAGCCATTTCGAGCTTTATTAGAACACGGTGCTTTGAGGAGGGGTATGGTTCCTTCATCACTCGTTATGGTAAACGCATTCTGATTGGGTGTATGACAATGGGGTTAAGTGAACGCTAAGGGAGGCTAGGGGTTTCAGATCTCAGAAGGATGAGAGGGAGTCTGCACGAAAGTGATGGCCTCCTGCTTGCCTTCTTATAGGAAGGGCAAAACGAAGGGAATTAAATTCATTCAGGTTTCCAAAAGGAATCTGAAGAATAAAGGTGTGTCCGTTCCACTTCCCCACCTCATCAGATGAGTCGCCGAACGCAAATTAGCCTCGTAAAGGGAAGTCATTAAAGGCGCATCTTGGACAGCCAAACGGCAGGAGTAGATTACGAGCGGATTAAAGGGAATACCTGGTGAACCGGCGAGTTTCCTGGATAGGTGGAAAACCGCCCACATTAAATGCAGGGCTGAATTAAATAAAGCCATACTGAAGGCCCGGGTTTACCAAAACCCTCCTTTCCAACCAAGAAGTCGGGTAGCAGGGTTTTGAGGGGCTATTGTGGGGCCCAATAATTTAAGGGCCAGGCCCAGTTGCTCTTGGAAAATCCGAAGGCCCAAGCCGAGGAAAGCTGTGGCCCAAGCTCTACAATACAGAGCACAAAACAGTTTTGGGAGGCAGCCGAGGATAGTTCAGTCCTCGGCAGATCCAGAATCCCACCGGAATAAAGGGGTAAAACTGGTATAGGAACGAATTTGTAAGGAGATCCAAAATATCTTGGGGGAAGTTATCCTTACTATCCTTCCAGATAAGACTCTGCACCTGACAGAGCCGTATTCTTCAGCTTTATCGACCATCCCCCACAATTCTGGGACTAGACTGATGGGACAAGTATCAGTCTAATAAAGATTGGCCCTACACGTGGACGAAGGACAGCGGACGTAAGCTAGTATAAAAGAAAGAGTAAGTGAACCTAGAAGAGGACGCCCATTCCACCTCCAAAAAAGGGAGACGATCTGGGTGAGAACATCTCAACAACACCTGAAATTACAGAAAAAACCCATCGTCGGGTAACCGGGATAAGACCCTAATGGTCCTCGGATCAAGTCCGAGGAGGCCCATCCCATAGGATGCGATGCTGTAGGGCTTAAACGTTCAAGCCCAAATCTTTTTTCTACACGAATTCCTCTAAAACCAGGACCGGGCACCGCCCCGTGACCAACGGCTAGCTTTTCAAGCCCACTCTCTACAAATCATATTGTGAGGGATCTTTCATGCGCGAGCCCAACATCCTTATTGGGCCGCCAGAGAATTGTGTCCTTACATTATGTATTTGATCTCTATCATTAATAACATATTTCAATTTGGTCTCTAAATTTTCAATTGTGTTAATTTGACTTCCAACATTTCAGTGTCATGTCAATTTAGTCACTACCATTATCTTTGGATAGAAATTGTTGTAGTAGCAAATGCCTCAAATAAAAAGGTAGTTTATTGTCACATCAATGGAAAATAATTTTTAATCTTGGTCATTTGTCACATCGCAATTTCCATCCAAAATTGTTGCTATAGGGTATGAACCTATAGTGGCATTTTACAGTACAATAGTTACGGTACAAATAGTGGCGTTAAAATTGCCGCTTAGGGTTTAGGTCTATAGTTACAATACAATAGTGGTGTTTTGTGGCACCACTATAGTCCAAAGGGACCTATAGCAGCTTTTTTAGGACTTATATTGGCATTTGAAAACGTCACTATATCTCTTGTTTTTTGTAGTGAGATAATGGTATGGACTAAATTGACATAATTGAAATATTAGATATCAAATTAAAATCTAGTGTAAAGGATGGATACCAAATACATAGTTTACCAAATACATAGTTTACCAATTTATGTAATCCCTCAACTTAGTCTATTGACATTAGCAAACCCATTAGCCTTTTGAAAAAGGATAGCATTTTCCAGGCCAAAGACACAACGACATAAAATATAGGAAAATCTAGAATAAGTTTGTCCAAGTTAAGACAAACACAAATTAATAATACAGTAGTAACAAAAATTGAAGAATAGGAAATATCCTAAGTCCTAACCTATTGTGCTTGTTTTCTCCTGAGGAGGTTGATTATTATTGTTTTCTGGCTTTCTCCCATGGATGTATTATCAGATGTGGGCGATCCCTCTAAACTTGATAGATTTTGTTACTAAATCATGTAAAGCCTGTGTATTGTGGATAAGTTTGTAGTTTATTTTGTTTATTGGATAAAAATATACTTATGCAATAAAAAATTCATTTATTCTTTTTTATTGTGAAAATAAGCTTTGTCCAAATGATTTACAAGAACAAAATTTGGTTTCTTCAAATTTTGATGGTTGAAAAAGAGTACATTATTATATTTCAACATGTGTGAAAGACATGTTGCATGGGTAAAGTGGCTAATTTTCATCTATTAGGATTTTAAAAATAGTTTTAGTTTTTTTTTATTATAAATATTTTTAGTAGATGTTTTTAGGTGAGATTTTTAGGGTTTATAAAATTATTTTGTAATAGTTTCTAAATCATATTCATTTTTTTTTTTTACAATGAATAGATTGGATTACACTATATCATAAACAATTTAAAGGGATAATTACACATAACCCACCTGTGGTTAGGGCGAAAATCACTTTACCTACCCGTGGTTTGAAAAGTATCACTTAACCCACCTGTGGTATGTTTTCGTCAATCTCCGTAACCCACCTCAAGCCCAGCCGTTACAAAAACACCTCTTAACACCAAAACACAACATAACGCGAATCAAAACTCAGAAACTTTTCAAGAGAGAGACTTGTGGTGAGATCAATGTGTTCTTCGTGGTTTTTAGATCTCTTTTTCAGCCTTTCCCGGCCCGGTGGTTTCATGTCGTCACGATGGCTCAAACTTTATGTCTCTCTCCTCCCAAAACAAAAAATAAAGCAAAAATGCAAGAGAAACAAAATCAAAAAGTGGTAACTGGGTTTTGGGCAACTGGGTTTTGATCATTTTCTAGTTTCTACAGTTTCAAATGGTGGGTCGGGTGGCTATGGAGGTTCTGGTGGGAGAGGTGAAGGTAGTGGTGGTGGTGATGGTGGTGTTGGCAGCAGTTTATGTTGTTAATGGTTCCCAAAGGTAGTTTATGTTCCCAAATGTAGTTTATGTTGTTAACCCACCTCAAGCCCAGCCGTTACAAAAACACCTCTTAACACCAAAACACAACATAACGCGAATCAAAACATCCAAAACTCAGAAACTTTTCAAGAGAGAGACTTGTGGTGAGATCAATGTGTTCTTCGTGGTTTTTAGATCTCTTTTTCAGCCTTTCCCGTCCCGGTGGTTTCATGTCGTCACGGTGGCTCAAACTTTATGTCTCTCTCCTCCCAAAACAAAAAATAAAGCAAAAATGCAAGAGAAACAAAATCAAAAAGTGGTAACTGGGTTTTGGGCAACTGGGTTTTGATCATTTTCTAGTTTCTACAGTTTCAAATGGTGGGTCGGGTGGCTATGGAGGTTCTGGTGGGAGAGGTGAAGGTAGTGGTGGTGGTGATGGTGGTGTTGGCAGCAGTTTATGTTGTTAATGGTTCCCAAAGGTAGTTTATGTTATGCTTTTTGGTTTCCAATCTTTTTTTTTTTTTTTTAATTCGAGGAGTTAGCCAAAGGGTTGAGGGAGGCAATGGGGAAAACTTCTATCTTTCTTTTCTCTCTATTGTGAACCCATAACCACTGGCCATCGTGATTTCTGCCAAAAAAAATAAAGCACACTCAAATGCAAAAACCAACAAAACCCACAAATGGTGACACAAAACCACCAAATGGAGAGCCACAACTCATTAATGGCGAGAAAATTTGTAACCACTTATGGAGAGCCAGAACCACCGTGATGAGATGAAACCACCGGGCCAGGACAGGCTGAAAAAGAGATATAAAAACCACGAAGAACACGTTGATCTCACCACAAGTCTCTCTCTTGAAAAGTTTCTGAGTTTTGGGTGTTTTGATTCGCGTTATATTGTGTTTTGGTGTTAAGAGGTGTTTTTGTAACGGCTGGGCTTGAGGTGGGTTACGGAGATTGACGGAAACATACCACAGGTGGGTTAAGTGATACTTTTCAAATCACGGGTATGCAAAGTGATTTTCGCCCTCACCACAGGTGGGTTATGTGTAATTATCCCCAATTTAAATATAGATCAAAATTTAGTATATAAACAATTTAAATATAGATCAAAATTTAGTATTAGTTAATATTTATTTAAAATATCACTGAAAATTTTAAAATATCAAAATATCTTTAACATTTTTCTTTTAAAATGACCAAATACATCAAAGCTCCAAATAATCAATATGCTTTGCCTCCTATTTTGTTTGTTTCGTTATTAACATTTTCTAAAAAATAAATTATTTTTTTCAAAAGTATTTTCTAGAAAACTAATTCATTTTCCTATGTTTGATTGTGCCCTTAAAATGAGTTAAAAAACTAGTTCTTAACTTCCTTTATTTTTGTGGAAAACAACTCAATCTCATACTAAATTAAATAAAGAAAGTTAAAATAATGTAAAATAAAATAATTTTCTAGAAAATACTTTTTTTTTTTAAATCATATTTAAGAAAATGTTAATGTCGAAACATATATATGGTCCACTTCACTTCTATCAAACCAAAAGAGTGAATAAACGCTTCTTTTTGCCCTACAATCTCTTCTTTAACCAAACAATCTCACTTCTTGGTCCATTCAAATGATGCATTACTTGATTTCTTATATAAGTATTGGGCTGGTTTACGTCTAGTCCAAACTAACTAATCATCTACCTCATGGCCCATGGGTGCTCCTCACTGCAAGCTAAAGCCTTGACATTAAAAATTAATTTTTTTTTTTAAAAAAAAAAAGAAGGAAAAGAAAGAAAGCAAGCTAAATCATAATTTTTGTTTGAGAGAACCTTTTTTTTTTTTTTTTTTTTTTATGTAGAGAAAAGCTAAATCATAATTTAGTAATATTAAATTAATACATAAACTTTAAAAATAAAATAAATTTTATCTTTTAGTCTCACATTTACAAAAAAACTATCAAAAACTATACTTATTATTTCATATTTAACAAATAAGTTACCACAAACTACAAAATACTAAATGGACACTTAATCCTGTTGAATTAAAATTATTCCAACAAACATGAGGGTTTTTTTTGTTCCTAGCATTTACTTAATTATTTAGTAAGTATAGAAATTTGATAAAAAGAGAAAAAATGTGAAAAGAAATATATAAAAAACCAAAGGAGAATAGAAGCATGTGCTACGCATTCCTTATTATACATTTTCGTACACATTTCTTGTGAAATAAGAATTTTGAAAACGTGTATTTTGAAAATAGGATTTACTGAAATTGTTTTTTTTTTTTTTTTTAAGTTAGGATTAAAAAAATGTTATCATCACTCTAAATAAAAACAAAAACATAAAACAAATAGAAGCATGTGATAAAAAAACAAAAAACAAAGAGGTAATTACATTCCTCTCCCTTAAGATTTAGGGAAATGACACTTCATCTCAAACTTGAAGAAAAAAAACACTTCCCCCCTTGACATCTGATTGACCAAACTTTGTTAAATTAATATTAAAAATGTTGTGTTCAGCAACTAGATGAGCTTCATTATTGTGGATGAAGAGGTTTCCCATCTGTAATTCTCCTTAAGTTTTTATTTTCTTAACCATGCTTTACAATGCTTATGAACAAAATTATAGTTGCATCTCTCTCATTGCCCCCAATCCCTTCTCCCTTTCTATTCTTTTTTGGCACTCATCTTTCAAATGGTTAACTCTACCTAGCAACTCACAATTACACAGAAAATCTAACTAAAGTTAGATTTTAGTGACGTTTTTAAAACGCCGCAAATAATCCCTACAACGACGTTTTAAAACGTAGCTAAAAAGCAAGAGGACAAATCCTATAGTGATGTTTTTGAAACATCTTGATTATTTGCGGAGTTTTAAAAAGGTCACTAGATATATTTTCCTACATTATAAACAAAAATGTTATATTATATAGTGATGTTTTCAAAAATGTCACTAAAGTTTTTTGAATGCCATTAAAGAGTTATAAATGGCGACATTTTTTAAAAACCTCGCAATAGACCTATAGCGATGGCTATCTTGCAAGGCTTTCAAATGTCACAAAAAAATCGTTGTAGACCATTTGTGTCTACAATGATGTTTTTTAGGTTTTTTGTGACGTTTTACAAATAAATAAGCAAGGTAAAAAGGTAGATTTCTTGTAGTGCTAGTCACCGAAGTTTTAGGTTAGCTTCCAGAAATAATAGCATTGTGAGTCAAAAGTCAATGTAAAAAGGATAATCACTGTACCTGTAAAAAAAAGGGGCTGATAATTAACTATCATCTGTAGCCTAATGAGAACAAATCCAATTCTAGTTTTTTGAAATTATTACTTCAATTCAACTCAAGGAAAAATGTATTAAATTTTCAACCACAAAGAGCACATATATGGTATGTACTAAGTTTCAAGTTAGGTCGATAATTTTACAAAATAAATAAGCAAGGTATATAACTACATATTTGATGCAAATGTTAAGTTTTATGGTTCTTCCTATTTTATTGTTTGATGTCTTTTTTAGCGACACATGGTCTATAAAGGTCTTGAATTCATGTCTTCAAGCTAGCTAAACAACACCTTGGGTTACCTCCAAGGGATTCATCCCTATAATTACAAAATGAATTTGGGACATAGGGACTATACTATCTAAAGGAATTAGTCAAGTGAGCTAAGAAACTTGGACACCCACATTAGGGGGAAAATTCTTTAGAACAAGATTTGTATAAGTGTGTAACTATTTGGTTATTGGCATGAACCATTAATATTTTAGTAGGAAAGAAAACGACATTGCCTATCACAACTTCTCTTTTCTTTTTCTTTATTTGATAACCAGACAGAAATTCTTATTTAACTCAATAAACTGAATACACGTAAAGTAGACAACTTACAAAGTCCAAAGCCAGCTACAAAAAGTTGGCCATAGGCTAAAGCTACAACACACGTAGCTAAGGAAAAGGCACCTATATAAAAAATTAAATCCAGCCATAGGCTACAGCTACAACAACGTAGCTAGGAAAAGGCACCTATATAAAAACTTAAATTTAAGAAGCCATCAGCTTTTGGTACTCATTCAGCAGACCCTCTGCACCACTCAAAATATACCTTGGATGAGTTTGTTTTTGCTTAAAGTACACCTTTTTTGGGGCATTCCAAATAGCCCACGCCACTGTTGCCCAAAGTTCCAAATTGTGTTGGTCTAAGCTCTGCACCATGAAATTAAACAGCAAGAAAAAGTTGCGAGCCTCATTGGAACACTTTTGAATCTTTCCCTTAACCAAGGCCTACACATTCCTGGCAAGGGGACACTCCCACAGGATATGCCTAGTCGTCTTAGGTTTTTGCTGACACAACCCGCACACCTCCATAACATGAACCTTTCTTCTGCACAAACTTGTCTCGAGTGGGTAGGTTGTTATAGCACGCCCTCCATATGAAGGTTCTGACTTTTGGGGGTACATTTAGTGTCCAGAGTTTCTTCCAAGTTGGTTTGTCTGTCTGGGCCTTTGAGTGCTCCAGTACTTGCTGCTGCTTCAATCGAAGCGTTACATGGTAAGCAATCTTGACTGAGAAGGTCCTTGACTTATTCTCCATCCATATAAGGGAGTCCCTAGCATGTGTATCATTGAGAGATAATGCTAGAATCTCATTCCGAGTTCTAGCTGTGAATAGTGCATGGGCCTTGCCTCAATCCCACTATCTTATGTCAGCATCTATCAAGTCACTAAGCTTCAACTCAGGGTCGGGTTTACCATTGAAGATAGGGTCATGAGATAACCACTTGTGCATAATGACACCAATACACTCACCATCGCCTATTTTCCATTTCGAACCAGTAATGATCACGTCCTTAGTAGACAAAAGACTTCGCCATATGAATGAAGGATTGTGGCCTAGTGGGGCCTCTAAGAACGTGCTACTAGGGAAATACCGGGCTTTGTACACTCAATAGAAGAGAGACTGACTGCCATGAATCAGTCGCCACACTTGCTTGGCCAACATTGCAAGGTTAAAGGCATTGATGTCTCGAAACCCAATGCCACCTCTATCCTTGTCCGTACTCAGCTTCTACCAACTCACCCAATGGATCTTTTTCTCATTGCATTTCTGACCCCACCAATATCTGGCCAAGGTTGAGTTGATGGCGTCACACATTACTTTGGAAAGCCTAAATAAGTTCATGGAGTAAGTCAGTATAGATTGCACAACTGACTTCATACGTATCTCATGACCATCCTTAGAGATGAATTCCTCCTTCCACCCTAATACTCTCTTAGTAACACATTCTTGGATTTCCCTGAAGGTGGTTGTCTTAGTTCTACCCCCAACCATTGGCAAACCTAAATACTTCTCGCAATCAATCATGATTCTGACTCCAAGCAAATTTTTTATTGAGTCTCGTGTGTCTTGTTTGGTGTTACGATTGAAAAAAAAATGATGTTTTTTGCTGGTTAATGGCTTGTCTAGAGGTTGATTCATATTGTGATAATAGGTTGAGCAACACTTGGCACTCTTGAACCGTGGCTTGACAAAACAGTAGGCTGTCATTGGCAAAGAGCAAATGAGAAATGATCACTCCATGCTAACAAGATACAACTCCTTTAAAAGACCGATTTGCTTCAGCCTTACGAAGCATTGCGGACAAGCCTTCGGCACATAGAAGGAACAAATATGGTGAGAGGGGATCGCCTTGCTTGATTCCACAAGTGGGTTTGACCAGACCACGAGGCTCTCCAATAATGAGGATCGAGTAAGAAGTGGTGCAAACTGTTTCCATAGCCAACCGTATCCATGTATCATCAAAGCCGAGTTTAGTCATCATATTCCATAAAAACAGCCACTCAACTTGATCGTAGGCTTTGCTAATGTCCAACTTCACCGCCATTTGACCTTGCTTCCCTTTCCTCTTATTTCTCATCCTGTGTAATAACTCAAACGCTACAGTGGTATTATTAGTGATTAGGCGATTAGGAATAAAGGCACTTTGAACATCAGAGATAATATTAGGCAATATTAATTTGATGCAATTAGCCAAAAATTTTGAAAATAATTGTGATATCGCATTGCCTAAGATGATGGGGCGACAATCTGAGATGTACAGTGGCTCCTTCTTCTTGGGGATACGAATAATGTGGGTATAGTTCATCTTGTGTAGAAGGTGGCTGAGTTCAAAATAGAAAGGACAACCCTAACCACATCATTCCCTAAAATATGCCAATATTTTTGAAAAAAGAACAGGGACATACCATCAGGGCCCGACGACTTGGATGGATGCATTTGGAACAAAGCTCACTTTATTTCCTCTAGTGTGTATTGTTGTAAGAGTTGGTGGTTCATGTCTGGGGTTACTAGCCTGTCTACAGGGTCTAAAACAACCTCCATGTTAGTTGGTTAAACTGAAGTAAACAAGGCTTTGGAGTACTGCTCCGTTGCATCTGCAATTTCATCATCCGTGGTACACCAGTCATCATTGGCATTAAAAGTCCCAGCAATGTGATTCTTTTGTCTCTATTGGCTTGCCCGTTGATGAAAGAATTTGGTGTTCTTATCACCCGCAGGAAGCCAAATGGACCATGATCGTTGTCTCCACGCCACCTCCTCATGGTACAGTAATGAGTTTATATCAACCCGTATACCCTGAATGGCCTCATTGTTCTTTGCCTTATTCTGGTTGGCTAGTTCTTCTAGAAGCTTGTGCTTATGTTGGAGTCTCTCCTTAGCATTCCCAAAAGTCGTACGGCTCCACCACACCAGGGCTTGTCTACAATGCTTAATCTTTTCAAAAAGTTGAAATATTGGGCTCCCCTCACATACTGACCCTACCCATGCCTCACGGATGGTGTCTTCACATGTTCAGTGGGTCACCCATTTTTCCTCAAACCTGTGTGGGATTTTCTTCTTTCTTGTAGGCGTACTTGGGTTATGAGTGCTAACCATAATTGGGACATGATTAGAGTAAGAAGAGTATTGATGCGTGACTTTAGCATGTGGAAACTATTCTTTCCATTCCAACGTGGCACAAGCCTGATCTAAGCGTGCTTGAACAAAGTTGTTGCTGTCCCGTCCATTACTCCATGTGTAAATGTTCCCCTGAAAGCCTAAGTAGATCAAAGAACAGTTAAATAAAGCTTCTCGAAAGTCCAGCATAAGGTGTAGGGGCTTTGGGATATGACCCTGTTTTTCTTCGGACACCAAGATTTCATTATAATCCCCCACACATAACCATGGGACTGAGAATCTAGAAGAAAGGTGGCGTAAAAGCTGCCATGTCTCGTGCCACCTATGCTCTTCGGGGGTCGACCATAGAATCCAGTCAACCTTGAGGGTGTGTTACTATTATAAAAAAATAGGAGCATCAATATGGTTAGGGGAGTAGGTTTGAATATGTAAGTTCGTTTCAGCTATCTAGAGCATTGCTAGCCCACCACTTCAGCCCTCACTCGAAATTGCCAACATGGAAGGGTAATGTAGGTCAGCCTAAATGTGTTTCATCTTCTCACCAAATTGCTTTGTCTCAATGAGAAACAAAACATTAGGCACTTTCTCCTTTACCAAAAAGGTGAGGGCATTCACTGCACGTTGGTTCCCAAGCCTTCGGCAGTTCCAGCTTATCACGATCATTATGCTCGGTGGGGCTGGCCATCAGCCTCCACCGTTGATGCAATTTTGTCTGAATCATGTCCCTCAGACTAAGTACGTTTTCAAGATTCCTTGGTGCTTACCACCTTTGTGCTACATTCAATTTCCAACCTTCCTCTTTTTATGCCAACCACATCATGGTTCAAGTTATTAGTGTGCATGGAAATAGTCGTGGGCCTTAGAAGCTTTTTCCCTTTACCCTTCTTACTGTCTTTTGCATGGGATACCTCTTGTGTACGTGGAATTTGTAGTGGGTGCACAGTTCCCTTATCATGCATCGTCCCATCCAATCTTATGGGGTCTATAGCTGGTTGCATGTAAGAAATAGGCACACTAAATAAGCCACCATGCGTAGCTGTCATCTCACTAATAACTCTTCTCGTGTCTGCGGGCCCTAGTGTAGAGCTACTTTCCTTTGATGTAACGTCAACTTTCAATACAGTAGGAATGGGATCTTGTGAAACCCGCTCAATCATATTCTCTTACGAAAATGGCGTGATGGCCAAAAAATCTGCTGAGATATCATTCGTATCAAAAGAAGCATTATCCTCGATCAACGCTACGTGTTGGCTGGAGTCCGTTGGAACCCCAGTGGCTTCGTGGTTGTTTATTGGGACCCTATCATCATTGGTCTCCCCAGTTGGAGCAAAAGGCGTGTCCCTTGGGTCATTTCCCGTCCGATTTTCTATCGAACCACCACTTCCCAGAGCTCTTCGTCGGAACCCAGCTTTCAACCAATCCCCACAGGGTAGTTCTTCCCCAACGGTAACTTGGATGTTGCATTCCTTGGCCTTATGACCGATTTTACCACGCTTGAAACACAACCCACACAGCCGCTCATATCAAAACACGATCTAGGTCTTATCTTCCTTAGGGTTGACTATCGGGCCGCCTCTACAAATCGGTTTGTCCAATGGAGTCACCACACAGACTCGGAGAAAGCACGTTTGGTCCGTGGTAAGTGCCTTACAATCAACTTTGACAACTTGAACCAAACTGTTTCCAATCTCCAAGCCTGCCTCTGCATTGATGAGATCAAGAGGTAGACCCCAGATTTGTACCTAAATAGGCAAGTCGGTGAAAGTGACTGACCGCGCGGTCATGCCCTGTTCCCATCGCTTTAATACGAGAACCCTATTATCAAAGCTCCAAGGTCCATTATTCACGACCCATGATACCTAGCTCTCCAATGCAAACTTAAACTAAAGCAAATCATCGCCAACCTCGATTATCTTGAGGTTTGGTCCCATCTTCCAAACTAATCGAAGGAGGTTCTTGGCAGCTCCCAGGTTTAGTGGACGAGGTGCTAAGAATTTTCCGAGAAGGCTGAGGGAGCACTCTTCTAGGGTTTTATCCCTTCTATTTGGCCTTACAACGATAACTTCGCCTTCCTGTGCAATCGATCAATAACTTCAGCATCCATCTTAGTGCTCGAGATTTCAGTCCCTTGGTCTAGTAGCTTCAAAGACCAGTAAGGTGTAAAAGAGAGAAAAGGGGGGAAGAAAGAGAAAAAAAAAAAAAGACAAAACCACGAGGAAGAGTCGTGGTGAAGAAAGGTGGCTCACCCTAGGTGAGAAGGAAAACTCCTAGCGAGAGGAGGAGAATTTTTTTTTTTTTCCTTCTCTTTTCAATAAGTGGTAAAATGATGTGAAAATAAGTTATATTCCTTACATTACTAAAAAAGAGTAATGTGATAGCCACAAAATGTTATATTCCTTATATTCCTTTTCATATTCATATCTATATCTATATACTATATAAAAATGGAAGTGTAGTAATTAGGTCACCTCACCTGCCACATAATCATTAATTTTCTTATTTATTTTATACTCTAATTTTTTTTTGGCAGTACTAAAAATATGAATATATTGATGTTCCACATTTATTTAGGGCGGTTTAATTTAACTATACATAAAACTTTGTTTTTACATTTTTTTCTACTTTAATTTAAATTTTTATAACTAAGGGTGCGTTTGGATATTACTTATTTTACTGAAAACTGAAAAACACTATAGTAAAATAATTTTTAAATGTGTGAATAGTATCATGAGATCCATTTTTAATGAAAAAGTTGTTGAAAAAAGAGATTTGTGGGTCCTATAAGCAGTGCACAGGACCCACTGATGTGTCACATTTCAGTGCAAAATTTGCACTTTCAAAGAGGTAGTGGGTTCTGTGCATAGTATTGCATGGGACCCATTGGCAGGTTTGTCACTCTCACATTCATGTGCTTCTCAAATTTAAAAAAAAAAAAAAGAAAAGAAAAAAAAGAAGCTAAAAGAGAAAACGTAGACGTGCAGATGGTGCTTTTCAGCACTATCTAAACGCTCACTAAACATTGAAATCAATGAAATATAAAAAACTTTGCCTATACATATTAATCCACTTTAATTTAGATGTTTAGAAGCAAACAATGAAATCAATGAAAATAATGTCTATAAAAATATATTCACAAATCTTGCTTAATCTTTGATGGTAGAAATGATACAACCTAGTAACTGCCTCGTAGAAGGAGCTCAAATCAAGCATGTTATAGATCTACAATAGGTTTGTGCCCTTATTGTCCTATCCTTTCTTAATTCTATATGTTCCATCATGCAAGTATTTGTTTTGTCATTTTATTTACAATGATGAATGCTTTTAATGAATGATGTTTATTATGGACCTGATTTGTGGGAAAAATCAGATTATAATATATATATATATATATATCTCTTTTTGCGTGATGTTGTTAGGTATTAGTTTACTTGGAAAACAACAAGATGGTGAGGAATAGTTTGTGCAATTGAGGAAAATGGTCTACACAAATTAATTTTGTGCGGTTTCCATTCACCATTTCTAAAATATTTTCATTGACAAATTAGAAACAAATTGTTATTTCTTTGTCATGTGATGTTCCTTTGAGTGATTGTTTTAAGTGTTTACGAATATTTTATTTTGGTTTTTGTCTTCCTCATCTCATTAGTGTTTTCATTTGAATTTTTAAGAAAATAAATTCATTCTTGTATTAATAAAATTATTTACTTATTATTTATTCATTATTCACATTTTGGTTTAATTTATGACAACATTTACACAATTTTTTATTTCAAAAATTTTCCTCTTACCTTTTTTTTACCATTTGGACTTGTACACTAGCGTGTTTTTTTTTTTTTTTTTTTTTTCCTTAATTTATTTATTTAAGGAAAAAGATTTACGATGAACATGTATAAGGCTGCAACTAACATTTCTGCTTGTATTATGTAAAAGAGTTACGATTATCATGAATAAAACTAACAATGTAGCTCAATCGAAGACCAATTTTCACCTCTCAATTCACATACCAATTCCATGTAATGATAAAATTAAGAAAACTGCTACGTACGCAATACTTTTTACAACAAATCTTTAGTGACAAGTTGTTATTGACTGTAATTGATGGGCAAAAAAAACAATAACGACTTACCACCTAAGATTTATTGGGAAAATGTTTTGCACGTAGCATTTCTCAAAAATCAAAGGAGTGAGTCTCACATTTTAATTGATCCTATCAAAAGATATCCGAAACCTCTTTTTGTTTTGTAGAAAATAACTTCCAGCCAAAAAAATGAATGTGTGTCATTGAAGTTCATTCGGCACGTCTATCAAGCTTGATACAGGCATATGAGGTGCATTGCTTGATGCTTGCAAGGTCCACCGTAACATATAGAATATAGATTGGTGAATATGTGTCATATAATCTCTATGAATTGGATCATAGTGGCAGTTCCATATGTGGAGAAGACAAACATATATGCATGAGTAAGTAAGTGAGGTGGGATTGCAGTGAGTAGAACAATGATGAAATTACACAAAGAGATTAACATGGACAAAGCCTCACATGAACGGGAAGACGGGTATATTTACGGTGGCACTTAACGTAATTTTTCAGTTTTAGTTTTGATTTTGTTTACACTTCTCACATCAAACATCAGAGCCAAACAAGGAAATTTATAAATGATGGGATTTTAAATAGAATAATTTACAAGCCTCTAAATAGTGATGGAACCTGATTTAAATCCCAGTCCTTTTGATGTAAGTGTAAGTGTGTGACTAGCTCTTTTGAACATATAAAACCAGTGAGAATCAATAGAATGTAGTATAATACAAATCAATCAATATATATTAATAGGAGAAATCTCATGTGAAAAAGCATGAGATTCTACCAAGTAGCACATTTTTCTGAACTCTCTCATTTAGGCTTCTTTCTCATCAAAGTATAAAAACATAGACCTTATGTGAGAGACCATGAGATTCTATCAAGTAGCACATTCCTTGAAACTCTCTTGTTTAGGCTTCCACCTCACTACTCTTTACATATTGTGGATTATAAATAAAATTCTTTTAACAAAATATTACTATATTACTATTTTCACTAAGTGTTTAACATATCACTATCATACTTCAATAACATAAACGTGACATCATACAAAAAAATTAACAATGATATTACCAAAAAAAAATGAATACTAACTCCAATGCATTGAAGAAACAAAAACTATGATTAAAAACACAATCAACTTAATTATTAGTTACACCACATAATAACTAATTTCTAATTAATATGACATTTACTCTATACATATTCTCCATCCCCCTTAATTTTGTATTACATCGTTAATTTAAAATAAATCTCATCATATTATCACAACACTACTTCATGTTATTACTTCAAAATATTTTGAATATTTTATATAATCTTCTCACATAGCAGCTTACAAAATTATCTACACATTGTGTGGGCCCATTGCTAGTACATCAAATAGCTGTCTCAACTTAGATTCAAGGTGCTATATAGTATATACAACAATCAAATGGAATGATTTACAGGCCTCTGGATGGTTGTGGAAACCTGACTTAAATCCCAACCTTAGTCAAGGCGAACTCATATAAAGCCTGTAAAAGACTTCTAGACTTTCCCTCTTCAGGCAACTTTAAAAGGCAAGCAACTTTTGAGAACCCATAATGGTGCACAAACATAGAATCTTCCTTCACTTCTTGTCTCACCTCTGCGTCAAGAAGGTTTGGTCTCGTTAGTGCCCACTGCATGGCCCATATGGCCAAAGGGCGCATGTAACATATAGATCTGTATTGGTCCTTGTTGTTCCAAGCTTCCGGAGTTTGAAAAGAATAACTGTGCACAAAATGGTAACTTGTTAATAATCTATAAGAAGGAAATTTAGGTATCACCTAAATGAATTAACCAACAGTTTAACTAAAAAATTCTTCCAAGAATAAACTGGGCAAAAAGTGTCTTGAATGACATCAGGAATATCCAGTTTTGTGTTGTATTTCAGAATCAAGAAAAGATCAAATGGTTTGAGCAAGTGCCCTACATCTTTAAAATATATATATATGGTCCTAATAAACAAAGATGTGAAGTGCAAGCAACCATTTAGGTTTTCTTTTCTTCTTTCCTTTCATTTTTTAACTTCTTTACTTTTGCCTATTTCTTGCCAGATAAGATGTCCTGACCTCAAGGTGACAGCACAGAGCACGATTTATGTAAAAAAGTTCATATGGGCTATAGTTTTGAATAATGGGATTAAAATTATTACTACGAATGGTTCAAAATGAAACTCTAAGCCAAAAGAAATATTATCAAGAAAATAAGCAAATAGCATGCTAAATCCACATCCATTCTTTTTTTATGAAAATATCCTCACGCTTTTGGCTCTTATAAATAAAGATATAGTTATATAAAGTTGCATAAGTGATATGATTTTATCAGGCCGCAAAGTCAAAGAAAATATCAATTTGATTTAGGCAAACTATTGAATCTACCAACAGTTAATGACATAGATTTGCACGAAAATTTGTACAAGATTGACAATTATATATATATTGCAAGGAGGGGGAGGAGTAATAGGAAGATAGGATTAATCAAGCATCCTTATCAAAAACAAGGAAAACGAAACGAGCAAAGTTCACTTCTGTTTGATGCGACAAACAGTCATAATAGCTTTTGGTTATTAATCTTGAGCTGCTTGAGTTAATAAAACAAACTAATTCTAGAAGAAAAGGCAAACGGAGAGCTAACTCACCCAAGTCCTTCTTTAGACCATGCAGCTTCGTAGACTCCAAATGCAGTCTGAAATGCCATATCAATCATATCTTCATGGATCATTGCTGCAGCAACAGCATATGTGACTCCAGACCATATTTCTCTTGATTGCATGGATGACATGTCAACATTTCCATCAGGTAATATCCCATTGACAGCTCCCCACCTTCCATTCTTCCACTTTGAGACATTGTAATTAAAGACCTTTTCTAGTGCACTTTTGGCCTTGTCTTCGTCAACAATTGGTAAAAGACTGCATGCTCTAGCATACCTACAGAGTTAATACGAAGAAACTTCTAATCCACCACCATTGTTACTGAAAGAAATAAAATAACCATGAATGACACGGTACAGAAAAAAAAAATCTAAAATAAAATAAAATAAAAAAAGACCATTTTAAGGTCAAGAGTATGGACACTTTAGTTCTCCAACTTTAAAAAAAAAAAATACAAAAATTAGTTTCTACAAAATACAACAATAAATCCATAGTCCCAAAATTTTGGAGTTGGCTGCTAGTAGAGGATACCCCAACTTGTGTGTGTAAGGGTTCTATTCATAATAAGGTGACTAAATTTTATGCTAGCTGTCAGCCTACAACCACCCCCCTCCTTTTCTGGGCTTAGGACTGGCAATGAACAAAATATATGACACAAAGCACTGACATAGGTGGAGTTATGCACCTGTATATGTATTTCTATAAAAAATATAACATAGGCTCAAGATAAATCCAGAAATTGTCCCACATGGAGACTATTGTAAGCATAATGTATACTAAAAACCATTTGGTACACATGCTAAAGATATTTCCCCGGCCTTGGATAAGAAAATTCAAAGGATTTTATCCTGATTTTAAAAGCAAAAATTGGGTAAGCAAGCACACGCATGCGCATGCACACACATGCACATGCACACGCATAAGCAAGCATAAATTGAAAGAACCATTTTTAATGTACATAAAGAATATGATATTAAAAAAAATATCTAGACAATTGCTTCAGTCACAACATACCATTGTCCAGCTAATTGGTCAGCTTGAACGGATGAACTTGAACTTCTGCCACTGCTGTCATAATTGAAGTAAGAACCATTCCATAATTTATCATACGCGGCTTTTGCTTTCTGAAACTTAAACCAAAAGTAATCCTCAGATGCCTTATCACCTACTTCACGTGCCATGGCAGATGTAGCCTGCAAGGCTGCCACCCACAACCCTCCACTGTATGCACTCACACCAGAGACAGACCATGTATCATAAGTTTGATCAGGGAAGCCTTCGTTCTCAATCATCCCATCTCCATCCTTGTCAAATTGTTCCATATAAGCCATTGCAACATAAACAGAGGGCCAAACAGCTTGTGCAAAATTCTTATCACCTGTGGCAACCACATCCCTATAAACCTGAAGAACAAATTTTGAATTCAAGTCTTTCCACCTGTCAGTGTTATAAAGGCTATAAGCATTTACTTCAAACCATGGGTCATTCATTCCAATATCATGAGGAACAGCTCCAAGCTCCTTTCTACCAACCCACTCTCCATCATATAAAATTTTCATCTTACTGGGATCATGCATCATTACTGCCGCTGCAAAGTCTCTTTGGATGCTAAGTTCAAGTTTTGGAAAAAGCATGACTAATGCAAAAGATGAGTAGAAATGGACATCGTAAGTGTTCCACATGTGATATTCAATACCTTCAAGATAAAGGAATTGCCCAATGTTTTCTTCTCCTTTCTGAAGAAGATTTGGCCCAAATGCAGAGTTTGATGAAGTTGTGGCGTGGATTTGATCAAGTACTGAAGTCATCCTTTCAAGAATATCACTAGCGGTATCATTTTGATGGGGTACATCAATTATGTCTTTCAAACCTGGCCTGGAACTATCAAGGGAAAACTTCCTTTGTACAATGCTTGCTAAATTATGAACCGGCGGTGATCCATCTGCAAAAATAAAAACTAACTTGTGGTTACTTGAGTCAACAATCACAAAAACGTTTTTGATACAACACCACCCAAGTCTTAGTCCCAAAACTTTGGTGTTGGCTAAGTTTTAATAGAATAGAGTAAACATCATGCAAACAGGATGTGCACACAATGCTGTCCTAAAACATAAAGAGAAGCTCCACAATACCTGTCCAGATTGTCCCCCCTGAATTAAGATAATAGAGCTCATTGAAGAGAGTTATAGGGTACCTGTAGAAAACCATCAGAATAAGTTAGAACCTGACCATACATGCACAACAAATAACACGTCAAAACTCACCATTCAGGAAACCTCTTGTCTTCAAGAATAGGTCTTTGCCATGCATCTATCTGGGACTCCCAATGACCATTCTCTATATTCAGAAAGAATAAAACAAAAATAAGGGCATTGAAGTAACAATTTCTTCACAATAAAAACAATTTATTTTGTGTATTAGCACTCCCTATCAATCAAAAATCTTATGAATGTATGGGCATTATGGCCAACTTTATTACATATGAGTTGAACTATAGTTTATATTCTTGCTCTCAAACATGGAGTAAAACTTTAAAATCCTAGAGTTGAAACAAATCATCAATGTACAACACACACTGGCACATTACCAAGAATAGCATAATGTGCAATCTTTGCAGCAGCATCCCCACGGGTACCATAGAATTTAGTGTAACGCCTGTTGATAAAAATTTTCAACAAATAGATAACTTTTTGAAATGTGATATTTCTCAAAAAAAAATTTGGCTAGCTACCTGTAATAAGTTTTTCCACTCGAAAAGTTTACTTCAGGGCAGTCCCATGCCAATGAAAATGTTACAGAACGTACTGCATTCGAAGGAATTGTAAGAGAAGCAGCAATGGCTGCCCCAATAGATGATCCTGGTTCTGAAGGCACTGACGTTTCCATGGAACTAAGGCGGTCAAAGGAACCATACTGTTAGAAAAGAAATACACATATCAAGTTATGTGAGAAATGAAGATGAAGCTATTTCTTTTTATGCATAACAGAAGAGAAATAAAGATAGGTCAGATTCCTTTGAGGAAATTTGATGCCGGATGGCTAGGTTGAAAAATAGAGATAAAGGGAAAAGAGAGGAAAAAAAAAAAAAAAGAGACAAATTGTACTATTCACTACCTAGAATCTGCCTAACTTCAGCACCCATGTTGCTTGCAATCACCACCAAACTTAGAGAAACTTCTCAAATGAAAAAAAAAAAAAAAAAAAAATTATTTCAAATTTCAATGCTTCAAGCCATTCTTGGAGCCTCTCTTTAATAGGCATCAAGAAGTACATCAAGCCTCAATTACATTCCATAAAATCATGAACAACATTAAATTCAAAATTCAATAGTAAAACTCTGGAAAAATATGAAATTCAAAATTCAAAAAAATTAAATCTGAGATTTCAAACAAAATTTAAATAAAAAATAATTTTGGTTGTGCTCCCAGCATCAAAATATAAACAACATCATGTACCGAACACCCTCCCCACCAAGAACAAAACAACAGCAAAAGAAAACAAAAAACAAACCTTAAGACTGAAAATGTCCCTTTGACAGTGGGACAGGAGAGGCAAAACTACCAAAGGTGAAAACACAAAGAAAATTCTTTTTAAAATAGTTGTTAAATGATTATTTCATCTATACGCAACTTCAGATTTTGAGATCAATGTTATTTATCAAATCTCACTTAGACAGTAACAGTTTCATATTCTTAAGGCATAATGCCAAATCTTATAGTTTCTGATCTACAAACCCAATTTTCAGATTTGACTGAAATTGTAATTTAGCTAAACCAAGTGCAACAAGTCTAGTCCAACCCAATTAAGGACACGTGTGGATATGACCAAAGAGCAAGACAAAAGCCAAGATAGTTAAATAGTTACAAAGTATTTGTTCAGTAGTTGGTTAAAAGGACAATCTTGAGCTTTTTTCTTGATACTTGCTGTGTAAGATCCCTAGTATAAATACTAGGAGCCATGTAATCGGTCTTATATTGAACACTGATACAAATTCCTCTATTTCCCCTCTAGGCTCTCTACTTAATCCCCTTTCCTCTTCTTTGGAGACTGGCTACCTCAAAGAAAGTCAAATCCCACTTGATTCCCACACTTTTTTTCAACCAAAATCATCAAGATATGTTATTCTTCTTCAAGCTCATGATAATCATAGATAAAAAGGTGAAAAGAAGATGATTGGTTCAGGTAAATAAAACAAAGATAAGACAGCCAATCTGTCACCAAGAAAGAGCCAGGCAATATTAATTAATCAGGTTACAATCTGCTGAAACCAAAATCCTTCTTAAGTTGTGAATACATGGTAGGATTAAAACTTAAAAGCCTGGCATGAATGTGCAAATGTAGGAAACTGATGAGATGTCTTTTATTTTATTTTATTTTTTATTTTGGTAAGGAAGGGAAACTTTCTAAAGAAGAGCCCTATAGACTTGTCTCACGCCAGTAAGACCTACAGACAACTGACTACACCCACCAAAACCTTTCTAATGGAATGTGCATGTAAAATGTGGGAAGTATACCAACCTCCTTGATTTCCTGCCACATGTCTTTTGCAGTGATACCCTGAGAGTTACCGGATATCACAAAGTAAGGGCACTTAGAGACATGAACACCATCAGTCTCCTCTGCTGCAATTGCAAAAGTCACAGGTGGGCATTCATTTGCAGTCCTGTAGTGGCATGCGAGGGGTATTGCACGAAGAGTATCAGAACATATACCATATAATGACTGAACTGATCAAACAAAGGGAAGATTTGAAAAGAGCGTACTTGTGATGTAGAAGTACACCATGCACACCATCCTTCATCCTAGCAGAATAAACAATCTTATGGGTTAGCATAAACAATTGGCATGCTATAAAATAGATAAGCAATCTTCACACACACGTATGCTGGCACAAATATCTAATCCTTCACAAACAAACACAAGGACGCATATGTATCTAATTATAATTTCAAAAATCAACAAAAGAAAAGGTAAGATATATAAAGAAGAAGTCAAGCAAATGACAAGTTTCTTACATTATTTTTGAATTGAAGTGCTGACCAGAAAATTCAGAAAGCCCCCCAACAGAATTCTAAAATGGCATTGACAAGAAGATTTTGCATTAGTTTTAATGACTTCTGGCACATCAGATTCTTTTCAGGAATCTACATAAAATATACTTGGTAACTCCAAGAAGGAAAAAGCTTTAAAGAAATACAACTAACATAAGTATGGAACCAAAGGACATAAATTTGAAAGTGATGAACACACGAAAAGGAGACATACTGCCCATGTGAAAAGCAAGGTAACATCTGCAGCAGTCTTTCCAGAATTGTACAGCTGAAGAAAATTAAAACCACAACTCAATACTGATGCTAACTATATATCTGATATAGACAACCATGTATCTAATAGATCCTTTCCTACCATGTAAGTAAAAACTGATACAGGGAAGCTGCTCTCATTGTAATTATGGGGGATAACAGGTGAAATTTGACGACAAACCATTTTAAGTTCCGGATCAGGTTCTCCTGGATTTAAAAAGAACCGGGTGACCAATGCATGAGACAAATTATCCATGATACAGATCATTGTAGACTCAGAAGTATACCACTAAACGATTACCCTCATATACAGTCCATGACCTTGGGAATAAAGCATGATACGTAGAGTTGCCTCCATTCAGATTCCAGTCCCAAGATCCAATCCCTGAAACATCAGTTTCTCTGTGGAAGACATAGTATTCAGTAAGTTCAAGCACAAATGAAATGAAGCTCTCAAGAATTTCTCAAGCATTCAAATTAACAGTGCAGCTAATAGTTGCTTACTTAAGCACCTCTGGGCTCCCTGGACACAACACTGTTGAATATTTTTCACCACTTGAGCGCTTAACAAAAACCTGCACAGGTATTTGTATTCCAAATTTTGCAGAAACTTGATAATAACCAATGAAAAGATACTGATGATAACAGATGTTCCGTTCTTCATTTTATTTCCATCCAATGAAAGATCAACTGTAATATCAACTATAAAAAATAGAAACAAAAATTTATCTAAGTAACATTAAGTGCTTCAATGAACTTTTCATCAAAGACTCATCCTAATATTTTCTGATCAACCATTGAAAGTCTTTGACCATTTCCCACCATCTAGGGTCACATATCCTGTATATTGTATAAATTTCTCATAGCCATGGATGACAACATCCTTCATATTTCTTTGTAAAACATGTAAACTAGGACCAAATCAGCCACGTGCATTTTATTTAAAGATGATATCAGAACTAAATTCCAAACCAAAGATCCATAAAAAAAAGATGTGTTAAAATTCTCCTTTAATTTCTTTGTTTCGACAACAATCAAGCCTTGGTTCCAAAATTTTGGTATCACCTATGGTCCTATGGACCCTCAACAAACTAGTAAAAATTGACCACAAGAACCCTTTACTGCCATTCTATTCTATCCAGTGTCATAATCTTTGTTACTTCCTTAATTTACGTGTCCTATTTTACTACTTCTAGTAATGTTATTTTTTGTTTTCCTGTATCTGTTTTTGTTCCCTCAACTTAAATCAACTTGCTCTTTCTCACTGCTGCATAAATCACTCTAGTTTGAACAAAGTAAAACTTTAAACCTATTTCTTAAAAGTTCAAAAACAGATTAAAACAGTTGAATCTGTCCTCAAAAGCATTATGATAATAGCTGTTTTAGGATAAATGGACCAGATAGGGCCAGGGAATGCCTCAACATATCACCCCTTTAGTTAAATTGGGAAGACAGATACGGCATTGCATTTTGACAGCTACACAAGGTCTCTAACACTCGAAAAAACATAGCCCTAGATAAAGGAATATTTATAATATCTCCTTCAACATATCAATGATAAAAAACTTCAACAATATATTCATTGAACTTACCGAAAATTGATTTGCTAAAACTGGTTTCTCTTCACATTTTCTAGGGAATAGTTGCCAGCGCTGAAACTCACCTCTGTAACTCCTTCCTATGCTGCCCGAGCTGAACATTATATTTTTACAAGAGATGATTATTTTCTAAAACTCACTAAAAAGAAGCAATATACAATAATTTGGGTAAGATCCGAAAGTTTTCAGCTTGTTATAATTAGTAAAGATAATTCCAAACAATGTGAGGAAATATTCTCAGCTTCACATTTTTTTCACATAAACTTCTTTTTAATTGGTCAACTCCAAATGCACCTGGTGGCTCTTAAACCCATAACCTCACCCTCAAACTTACTTTTACAAGGGGATAAGGTGCCATTTGAGCTAGAGCTCATTGGCATTTTCTTCACCTAAAGTTATATAATGTTCAATAATAAATATCTTCTACTAGAAACACAAATGTCTAGTATATGTATTAAAGAATGTATATGTATGGCTTTTATGTTACATTATATAATAATAAACATCTATCATGAGTGATTAAGATTGAACACATACCCTATACCACCTAAGGGAATGCCATGACAAGAAGTTACAAGGCGTCTAGCAAATAGATTGATAGCAACCCCCTGCAAAGAGAACAGAAAGATGCTCAAGGATCCCTTACCATAACCAATCCACCAATACAAGCTGGATAGGTAAAAAGAAAGAAAGTTACATTTCCTTTAGCAGCCTCTTCTCGGACTTGGTGCCACAGCCGAAATAATATTGGAGCCTACCAAATATAACAAACAATATAGTTGGCACCCATGAAACCATAATAAAGGGCCTAAGGTCCTAATGTTCGTGAATTTGTCATGTGATTCTGATGCATCAGCAATACCATGGTAAGGATGCAGAAATATAAGCAAGTTAAAAATATCTGTGAAGGAAACCATAAGCACATACATACACAACAGATATGTGTGCGTGTGTATTGTATGTATGTATGTACAGATCTGCATGTATGTGTTTGTGTGTGTATATCTCCTTAGGCCTTTCAAAAAAGCAATTAACACATTTATATGCTTGATTATATAAAATAAGAGAAGCAAAGGATTTTAAGGGTCCAAAGAGAAAAGGTATTAAATCTAAATCTCTACACATACCATCTGAACTCTCTCTTTCCAACTTAGAGTGAACTCAGAAAGGGCACTTCCCTCACTGTTTAACTTTCGCTGCCAGGTCAGTAATGCAGGTTTACCAGGGTCAACCTTAGACAAACAAAAGAAAAAAATATTAGACAAGCAATAAAGGGTTTGAAACATCGAGCTCAAAACAATTGTCAGTTAGAGTCCTATCACAAAATATTGAAAAAGAATACTTGACTACTTTCTGTAATCTTAAAAGTAGTTGTGTCATCCATAGTTTTCATAACTGGACCAGCCAGTTCAACTGGGTTCACCAGAAACCGGAGGCCAAGCTG
The DNA here is from genome assembly GCF_001633185.2 of Quercus lobata. Classification (NCBI taxonomy): domain Eukaryota; kingdom Viridiplantae; phylum Streptophyta; class Magnoliopsida; order Fagales; family Fagaceae; genus Quercus; species Quercus lobata. The sequence continues at coordinate 102,061,876 of NC_044905.1, read as the reverse complement.
GTTTTTTCTACCAGTTTAGGGGAGTGTGTTTTGGAAAAAATTTGATAAAATGCACCCGTGGGAACTCGAATGTGTCTTTATGTCACAAACTATTATATTTATTTTATGTAATTGAATTAATAATTTTTATTTTGTCATGGTTTGACCTCGGTTGAACCCCAACCTCTACCTTTTCCAGTTCTTTGAATGCTTCGGATTTCAAAACTGTGGTGTCATCTACTGCATCAACGATTATGCTAGAAAGATTTCAGAGATCGACTTAGAAAATGATAACTTGATGGCAAAGCCCACCTATCATGCCAATTACATCCATAAACGCATTACCTGTTGCAACAATGTCTTTACATACGTCTCTAGAACATAACCCATAGCAGTTAGATTTTGCAGCTGAATTAATTGGAACAGACCTATGATCCCCCAGAAGGATTAGCAGCTTGGAGACTATAATTCTTATAAAAAAAACCTTTGCAAGGTGATTTATGAAAGATTTCTAAATAAATAAAACCTCCATAGTATGGTTTAAACAGATTTAAAGAGAATCTTTGCAACTCTTTCAGAGACAACAAACATCTTTGATGTCTAAAATGCTGAACTTTTATGGATAAAATTGCATATGAAAAACCAGAACCCTATGAAGCTGAGTAAGGATAGAGATGGTAATCTGCACGGCAAAATCCAAGTAAAATACACTTTTGTACTTGTATCTACTTCTACTATTTATAATGGCCCATCCCTTCATTCAATGGAGTAGATGCCCAAGCACTTGATTTAGCCATGACTTGCTACTCACATATTTAAAAGCCTAAATTTCAGGGTTGATGTAGTTATTTCCACTGATGTGGATGATTTATAGCATCCCCCCCCCCCCTCCAAAACGAGAGAGAGAGAGAGAGAGAGAGGTGAAGATGAAAGGATAGAGGAGCAGCAGCAAAAAGTAAATACAAAGACAATGAGCTCTACCTCAACTTCAAGACCCATCGGGAGCATGCGTAATTTACCAATCAAAAGAAAAGGTAAATATAAACATTGTATGCAAAAAAAATCATTCAACAATCGGCCAAGTATGGGATAAACCATATCTCTGCCAACAAAAAAGATGGGATTGATTATCTGGCCTCTTGTAATGTAGTTAAAATTTTATGTTAAGTTAATAAAAGTATGTGCTACCACCTGTATATTTCAGTGTTGTTTACTTAACAGTACTCATGCCTAGGGGTAATTCTATACTCATTTGTTCTGAAAACTTACAGAATTATAGATAGCAGACAATAAAGTTAAATAAGTAATAAATAATCAAAATGACAGAAAAAATACCTAAGGTTTGCTGATTTCTCTCTCTATAGACATAACTAGCATCATTACTAATATAGAATAAGCTATACTCATTAGCTTAAAACCAAAGGCAGAAAGACAAGAAAGGAATTTCTACTGCTGAGTACAACACATCTAAATGTTGCAGCAGTTTAGAAAGTAGGCAGAAAAGCTAATTAAGAAGCTTGACAACTATAAACAGAAATCACTTCACCTTTTCAAGAACAGTATATACCATTTAAACCTTTTAAACATATAGAGAAAGTTCCATTGTAGTCCTTAGAAAGTAAAAGGGAGAAGCTGTCTCAGTATATAACCAAGCACCTTATTAGTTGAAGACCTAGAAAGTTCCCTCTCTTCTTCAACGAGATCATTTCCCAACATCTTCCCCTCAAACATCTTTCCTGTATTAAACAAAGAACAACCACATCAGGCCATTTGCATTTTATATAATTCATCACACGATTCACATTCTTTTGAAGCCCATTTGGTTACCAAGAAGTCAGAAGACAAGGGTATAAGCATAGAAATCTTACAAACATTCTAACCCCATATGTACAAAATTCCAATTCTCTTTTCCTTTCTCCATTGTCTCATAAACCACAAATAGCATTATAATTTCTTTCCCAAATCAATTACTACAATATTTCATAGGCTGAAGTGCTGAACAGTTGTGGATGGCCTCTAGTTATAAACTTAAAACTATAATTATAATACGTGTGAACTAGTTTGATTTTGTACAGCGCACTTCCCATGAACAAAAATGCATACTTTCAGACACACAAATACCCACAAACACTAACACATACATACATACATATATGCATGTCGAATTTTCACGTCAATTTTCAATTAGACCATGAAAAATGAAGTGGGTCAAACCAAGTGATTAATCCAACAAACTTAAGACAAGCAAAGATTTAACATCGTCCAATCCAACACATAAATCATAAGTGCAAAACAAATTGGATGAACAATACGATCTCTAACCTCAGAAGTTTAATTGTCAGACTGATGAAACTAAGAACTGGTTGTGCAGAGAAAGAAAGAGTTCGATGAATAGTTGTTAGAGTCTGAGTCAGTTGTTGAGTCTGAGTCAGATGAGTTCCAACTCATTTTAAAGGTTTTTTTTTTTTTTTTTTTGAAGATAAAAAGTTGCTATGAAATATAGGAAAATGAAATATTTTTTTAAGAAAAAACTTTTTGAACAGTGGTATATTTTAGAAATTTTAATGTCAAAACAAATGGAATGAGTAAGGGGGTTGGAGGTTATTCAAGCAATTTTGTTATCCCGTTGTTAGGGATGGTAATTTTGCCCCGTCCCACCATGTCCTGTGCGGGTTTTCCCTGCCCCACAAAGGTGGTGGGGCGGGGATGGGGCAATATTTTGTCCCCACACCCTAGGGTAGGGTGAGGATAGGTTTAGTATTTTTATTCCCAACCCGTCCCGGCCCACCCCGTCCCTACCCTACACTAATAAAGACTATTATTGTAAATTTAGTAAACTCTAAATCACTAATATTTAAAGTGAAACACAAGAGTACAAGATATGAAATAAAATATTTTTTATTCTAAAACCCTATTGTTATTGCCGCCTCTGACCCATCCCTCTTCTCTGTAGTTCATACGTGTTTTCAAGGTTTATCTCATTCACGTTACATAGTGCCTAAACTTCCAGTAGGCAGGTTTGTTTCATGTTTTTTGCACATTGTTTCAAATATTTGAATATAATAGGCAGTAGGTTTGATGATATATTCGGCCCCACATTGTTTCCTGTTTTTGCACATTGTTTCATTATGTATTCTACACAGGTTTGTTTCATGTTTTTCGCACATTGTTTCAAATATTTGAATATAATAGGCAGTAGGTTTGATGATATATTCGGCCCAACATTGTTTCATGTTTTTGCACATTGTCTCATCATATATTTAGCCCCACATTGTTTCATTATGTATTCTGCATAGGAGGGGAGAGATCTTCTATTCGGTTATATTCCAAAAACATTAAAATAATTACAAAATTGAATGTTCAAAATTTCTTCAATTCCAGAACAAGCCAGAATAGTGAAGGGCTTACACTTAAAAGAGTTTTTTTTTTTGGTGTGTGTGTGTGTTCGTGTGTGTGTGTACTCATTCTATTCCGTTATATTTATATTTTTATATCCAACTTATTTTTTTCTTTACTATGTGATAGAGTCATAGCTTTTAAAACTTGTTTGATTGATAATCTTAAAGACTTTATTTTTGTTCATGTGGTTAAATACTTATATCTATATCTTTCTATCAACAATATTTTTCCTTGAAATGTGTGAAAGCATTACACACGGTTTAATTTACTTGAATTTAGTTTATCTTTTACATTGTCTACATTGTTTGTGTTGGAGACTTTTGGCTTAGGTTTTGGTGTATGTATATTACTTTTTTATGATTGCTAAGTTACTAAATTATCATAAATAATTTTTTTAGGAATGACTTCAAGTGAAAACAATGGTAGCTCCAATCCATCTATCACACCCATTGGCAGCCATCAATCTCCAATGATGGTAGATGAAGATAATACAACTCCTTGTTCAACTCCATTGGATAGGCCAGAAGATGCCCAAGCCCAACCTAACAATGAGATAACTGAGGAACGAGGGAGGTTGAAATCAGTTGTGTAGAATCATTTTAAGAAAAGGAAAGTTGATGGGAAAGACAAAGCTGAGTGCAACTATTGTACGAGATTGCTTGTAGGGAGTTCTAAAAATGGTACTAAACATGTGCATGACCACTTAAAAATATGTCCTAGGAAAAAGTGTAAGGACATTAGGGATATGAAACAAAAATTTCGGTGAGGGATCAACATAATGTGGACTCATGGCAGGTGTGAATGCTTATCATTTTGATCAAGATGAATCAAGAAAAGAACTCACATGTATGATCATCTTGCATGAGTATCCCCTTTCTATAGTTGATCACATTGGCTTTAGAAGATATTCAACTTTTCTTCAACCATTGTTCAAGATGGTTTGTAGGAACATGTAAGGTTGAATTTAATCAACCATGTGTTGGCTTTATTCCATGACAAATTTGCTTGTAATATAGCACTTAGAAACCTTGTATTTAGGTGAGAATCATGTAAGGGTAGTGTGTGAGAGAGTGTGAAGAAATGCTCAAGACAGTGCAGTGAAGCAGAGACTCGCAGTTAGGACTCGCGGGTGGCTCGCGGCTTGCAAGCCGCCAAAAGTTGCTCACGTGCAGAGCATGCAGGGGAGCTGAACAGTCACGCCACCTAGAGCACTACACGACAAAAATCCAGACTGGCCATTAAGTTAGCTCGCGACTTGAACTCGCGACTCAGTCAAGTCGCGAGGTCAAGTCGCCAGCCAGCCCTGTTTTTGGAAAAACTGACTCTTCGTATTCCATTCTCACACCAGTATAAATACCCCTCATTCCCACAAGATATGTGTGGCTATTCAGAAAGAAAAACCCTAAGAGAGGTTTCTTCAAAACACCCACCCAATTAGAGAGAGCTATTCATTCTTAGAGAGAAATCTTTGTAGTCTTTTCTCATTCCCTCTCTCATTGTCATACCTATTGAGAGGAGATTTCTATCCAAACACTACCCACACCCATTTAGAGTGTTGAGTGTTCTTGGAGTTTTGGGAAGCATTGGAAGATGCCAAGGATGGCGGATGCTACGGTTTAGTAGCGGAATCCGGGAAGCTAGAAAAGAAAAAGGTTCGGCGCAACCTCGTTGGAGCAAGAAGCTTGGAGGGCTTAGGTGCACTGGGTAGATTAGGCTTGGAGGGTCTATTGCTGTCCATGTATCCCAACTGTATTTTCTAGTGGATTGTTTACCGCTTGGAGGGCGGCGGAGAGGTTTTACGCCGAGGGTTTCGGTTTCCTCTTCGATAACACATCGTGTGTTGTCCTTGTGTTTGCATCTCTCTTCCCTTTATCTTTGCCTTTTATTTTCTGCTGTGGATGTGTTTTATAATTGGCTTAGATTGATTTCCAATTCTGTTTATAGCTTATGTTCATTTTCCGCACACTAGTTGTTTGTCATAAAGCTTGAATTGGTTATTTTGTATTTGGGGGTCTAAACGTTCAAGGGTGTTTTTACACGTTTTTGAACTTTCAGAACACAATCAAGAAGGACATTATGAGCATCTATGATCATGAAAGGGAGAAATCAATGCATGAAATAGAAAAAGAATTGGAGTAGAATTGCTATTACCACTGATATGTGGACTTCACAAAACAAAAAGTGAGGGTTTATGGTTGTAACGACACACTTCATTGATGATTTCTGGAGATTACAAAGTCGAGTTATGAGGTACATTTTTTTAAGTATATATTCATTTTATTATTTAATTTTTTTTCAAATAATGTATGAACTTATTTCACTGTTAGTTATAATAATTTAAATTTCTTATTTTAGGTTTATTTATGTGCCATCTTCACATACAAAAGAAGTGCTTTCTGATGTCCTTTTACAAACCTTGTTGGAATGGAACATTGATAGGAAGTTGTCTACTATGACAGTGGACAATTGCAGTACCAATGATGCAGTTATAAATATTATACTAGACAAGTTTCAACGTAGTACCCTTGTTATGCTTGGATCAATGTTGCATATGCGTTGTGCAGCACATGTTCTTAATTTGATTGTTCAGGATGGTTTGAATGTTATTGGATCATGCATTGAGAAGGTTCGTGAAAGTGTGGGATTTTGAACTGGATCAACAAAAAGAAGGCAACGGTTTATAGATACGGCTTGACAATTACATGTTGAATGTACCAAAGAACTAGCTCTTGATTGTAAGACTCACTAGAACTCTACCTATCTTACCTTTCTACTGCTATAGAGTATCAAGATGTCTTTTTTCGATTGAGCCAAAGGGAGTCATCTTATAAGTGCATTCCAAAAGAGGAAGAATCGGAGATGGCAAGTAGTATATGTGAGAGATTGGCATTGTTTTACAAGGTTACAGAGCTATTCTCAGGTACCTCATATCCTACAGCTAATCTTTTTTTTCCTAAGGTGTGTGAAATAAAAATTGCTTTGAATTCTTTGTTCACAAGCCCAAGTGATATAATTAGGAGTACGGCATTTAAAATGTTAGAAAAATTTGACTGTTATTGGGATGTGATTCATGGTGTTATGGCTATGGCAACCATTTTAGACCCAAGATATAAGATTAAATTGTTGGAATATTATTTTCCTCTTATTTACAATGATGAAGCTGAAAATGAAATTCAAAGAGTTAGAGATACTTCCTATGAAATGATTCGTGACTATACTTCTAGGAGAATGGGTAGGGAAGGTACTCGTGGCACTTGTGTAAGTGAGGATCCACAAGTTGATGACTCCCTTATGGACTTTGAAATATATCTTAGTCAGAAAAAAAAAAAGGGTGGGAATATTAAATTGGAGTTGGAGCATTACCTTGAGGATGATCTAATGCCAAGAACTTTGGAGTTTGATATTTTGGCATGGTGGAAATCTAATGGGCCTAAGTATCCTACTTTGCAATGTATTGCAACGGATATCCTAGCCATTCTAGTGTCAACTGTTGCTTCAGAATATGCATTTAGCACAAGTGGTAGGTTGCAAAGTCCACATCGCAGTAAACTTCATGCAAAGACCGTGGAGGCATTGATGTGTGCTCAAAATTAGTTATGGGTTGAAATCAAAGGTTATCAAATTTACTAGTTAATCTATTTAATGATTTATGTTGCTGCATTCTTCACTGTATTTTTCAATTGTTTGATTGAATTTGTTTTACTTTTTTTAGGCCTTTCATCTGTTGTAGATGGAATTGAAGCTAATACATTCTAAAACATCCTTGATGATTTTGATGATGAAGAAGAAAGTGGTGTTACTACATTGGGAGAAAGCGAAACTTATTCTTAAAGGATTAGTCAATTTTTATTTGTTATAAGACAATGTTTATTTTGTTAAAGAACTAGTCAATTATCCTTGATGATTTTGTTCATGCAAAGACAATGTTTATTTTGTTATAAGAAATTTTGAATTATGTTGTTACGTATTAGACTATTTAAATACTTGGTTTACTTAAATTCTAGGATTTTAAAATATTTTGTTTTGTTGTGATTTATATTATTGTACCAAAAAATTTATTTATATATATAAAATTGTATTAGGGGTGGGGCGGGGCGGGGCCCCAAGGACACGAGGATGGGGCAAGGTAGTTTTCCCCGCACCTCGGGGCTGGGCGGGGATGGGGAAGGGCAACAACCATGCAGGGCGAGGACGAAGATCCCATCCTCCAGCCCCGCCCCGCCCCATTGCCATCCCTACCCGTTGTCTGTATATAAGAGTAAATATTTTGTTTTGTTTTTACTTTTATATTGAAGGAATTTTTCATCAACAATAGTGTGTATGTATTGGCTCTACACTCATAGTCAATGGTGTAAATTGACCATTTTGAACTTGGGGGCTAGACAGCAAACACAAATTAAGAGGTATCAAAACGTATTTTTGCTTATCGTCTTTTCTCCACACACACACACAAGTAAAAGAAACCAAATCTGTTTTTTCATGTGGTATTGTGGTAATCATAGCCCCACATGCACTATGATGTTTGAAGTCTTGAAGTAAAACGAAAGGGTAAGGGATAAAAAAAAGATGGGTGTGATTCGTGGGGTATGATATAAAATTTATTTAGTACCATGTTATTTTTCTTATTATCTTTTTCTTGACATATCAAAAATTTGTAAAAATATATTTTAAGGATGTTTTAATGTTTTTTCTTTACTTAATTTTACCATGTTATAAAAATTTAATATTTATTCGTATTTTGATTCTCAACAAAAATAATATATATATATATATATAATCATACATTAATCATAATTAATTACTAAATTGATTGTGATTTAAAAACCTTGGTAATACTTTTTGATGATGCACAGAAAATCAGTAGGCTGAATGCTCCAGGCTTCAATGGGCTAATGGTTGCTTGGAAGGCCTAAAAAGAAAGAAACACGAGATTAAAGATGATCGGGGTGAACCGGCCAAGAACCCTCCGATGCTTAAGTTAATTTTCTCTCTAGAACTCAAGAATTCCAGCTTTAGGAGTAGTGGAAACTTACTTTCATTTGATGTGAATGAGTCCTTATATAGTGAGCTTTAGAGTGGTTACTTGTTTAGTAATTTCCTCGACATGTATGGAAATTAGAAGGTTCAGACTTAACTTCCCCCACTGCTATAGAAGTTAGAAGGTTCAATCTTATTTTCTACAATTGCCATTAGAAGTTAAGAACTTAGTGGGAAGTTATAGTGATGAACAAGAGTTTTACTCATACTTCAAAATAGTAGAACGTGGTCCGAATTATAAGTTTTTGAACATAAATCCATTCTGAAAATTTCTAAGTGTTGAGAGGTTGTCCAGGTGCTTCCATGATAGACGACATTCTTCCCCTCGAACGACCTTCTTACCCTCGGATGACCTTCTTATGTTGGACGACCTTCTTATATTGGGATAGCTTCGTTGGACTTGGATGACACTACGGACGAACTGGAGATGGTCCAATTATTGGTTCACCATCACTTTTTATTTATTAGACCTTGGTAATACATTGAATATAAATCTTTGCTAATTTCTTTTTCCTTTTTGGAAGGCCTCGACAAATATATATATATATATATATATATATTTATATAGACGCATGTTGGATTTTCTTATTAAACATTTCAAGAAGGTTACTATCTGGATAACCTTAAATCTACATTAAAAATTTATTAGTTTATATGGAACTTTTTAACACAAAAAGTCATTTAAATATAGGTTGACTACAATAAGGCATGATAATCAACAATGACAAGTTTATATTAGTAATGAATTATTCTAAATTTTTATAAAAATTTCAGTACAAAAGTTTAACAATAGTTAGTAAAAAAAAAAAAACTTATAAATTTAGAATAAAAATGTAAAATTTATCAAGTACTAAAACACTTGTAATGGCAAATCTTTCCATAACCCTTTGAAAAAAGAAAAAAAAAATACTAAGTAAAATTCAAACATAATTGTAAGGACACAATTTGTAACGACCCCAAAATGATATTGGGTTCGCACGTTAAGGGCCCAAACAATAAAATTTGTAGAGCGTGGGCTTAAAAGGCTAGGCCTTGATCACCGGACAGCGGTTAATCATGGTTTCTATGGAAGTTTACACGAAGGTGAACCTGGCGTGTCTAGCAAGACCTTCTTCCGATGACACCTGAGTGGTAGCGGCCCTTCGACCTCGTCCGAGGAGCTTAGTGTTCTTATTATTCTTCTTTTTTCAGACTTTTTGGTCTGGGCTCCTCCCATTGGTTCTCTTTCCCTCTTATACTAGCCTTTACCCTCCTTCCAGTGTCCACGTGTAAACTCCATTTTCTGGGGTTGAGACTTGTCCCATCAGCCCATACCTAGAGTGGTTGGGGGTGGTTGTAAAAGCTGAAGAGCATGGTGAAAAGTATGGACCTGTCAGACGCAGAGTTCTTTATTGCAATATTGACAGCTTTTTCACTTGCCCTATTCCTGTACTAAGCTCGTCTTTTCCATTAGGGCACTACGGGATGCCGAGGACAGAATCATCCTCGGCTGTGTCTTAAGGCAATTTGGACTTTCATATATGTCCTCGGCAATGCCTCTCCTCGGCTCGAGCCTTGGGCCCTAATGTAAAGTGGGCCAGGGTCACAAATTTTCTGGCCCGACAATAGCCCCTCAAAATCCTGCTGCCCGACCTCTTGGTTGGGGAGGAGGGTTTTGGTGATGTCGGGCCTATATCATGGCTTGCCTAGCTTTGCCCTTCATTAATGTCGGTGTCTCTTCATTTTCCTGGGAGATGCGCCGGATTATGAGACATTCCTTTAGATTTACTCATGTCGCGTCCTCGCCGTTTCAGTGCTCGAGGCACGTCTTTAATATGTTCCCTTTACGAGGCCACCCAAATCCTACGGTTGTAGACAGTGTTGGGAGTTGAGTGGAAATTGTCTCGTCTGTAGCACTTCTTGAAAATCTACGTAGATTAAATGCCACGAACTTGCCCTTCATATAAGAAGCAGGGTAGGAGGTCACTCCCTTTACGTATAGACCCTTCAGTCCTTTCAAATTCCTAATCCTTCAGTTGTGCTCAAATTTTTCATTGCCAGTGCAATTAAACCTTAGAGAGTGACATGTTTGAGGCACGAGTGGGAGTGAAGGATCCACACCCACTCCAGAAGCACTGGGTCCTTGCGAGACTCAAGATGGCGCGGTCAGGGCAAGGGAGATGGAGACTCAAGACAATTCTCCGCTTTCACAAGATGGGAGCGATGCTTCCACCTCTTTCAGTCAAAATCCGAAGTAGGTGCTGGTCGCATCAGATTTTTGGTGCAACAGTAGTGGGGTTTCTCGTCGTCAGTACCATCCGCTCTCTCTCGAGCGTTGCTAATATGACACCTGCGTGTTAGGAGTCAGAGCTAGTGCGGGGATTAAGCATCCCTGCTTCCTCCTCTCTTCCTTCACTGGTGCCTCTTTCTGCCTCCGCTTCTTCTTATTTCCCATCACCGGGGCCACCCTGGTGTTTCTACTTCTTCTGCTTCTTCTTCTCTTCCATCAATGGGGCCATCCTGTCATGCATCATCTCTACTAGAGCAGAGTTTTGAAGGATTTATCTCTTCCTTGTATCTTTTTCTTTTTGCTTCTGTAGTTAGCTTTTGGTATAGGCTTACTTAAACCCCTCATTGTACGTTGTATTATTTCTTTGTCTTAATAAAAGATGATTCTGTTTTATTCTACACATTCTTTCTTTTCTGTAGTAATTACTTTGTGAATGGATGTATTTCATATGTGTATATTTTTTTTGAATGATACTTAGGGCTGAAACCCTTGTAAACAAAAAGCTATTATTTTGAACTTATTGAGACTATCAAGCATAATAATACCAACCTTCAGTAGATTAAACATACGAGACTAACCGAGATAACAGCTGAATGCTCTGTATTGCATGTGAGGCAGTCATCCGAGAATGAGTAACCCAAAATAAACCATCCGAGAGGGTTGCCGAGTACTAGGGGGCTTGGCTGTGTTCTTGGTAACACATGGCCTTAATCGTTTTTGGCATCTGGTCCGAGGACCGAGGTATGGCTATACCAGGCCTAAACACTCGTTTGCATTAGTTCCCTTAGAATTGAGAATCCGAGGATAGAGTGGGACTTCCATTCGATCTAGGACTTAACCCAATTTTCAATGGGTAATCTTTCCATGGGTCAGAGTTGAGGACCATGCAATGCCTTGGTTCTGTCCAAAACTTGTAATTTTTCTTTTAAGTAGTTGGTTTCCCCATAGGTTTGAGCCTGAGGACCATGCAATGCCTTGGTTCTGTCCAAAACTTACAATTTTTCTTTTAAGTAGTTAGTTTCCCCATAGGCTTGAGTCTGAGGACCATGCAATGCCTTGGTTCTGTCCAAAACTTATAATTTTTCTTTTAAACAGTTGGTTTCCCCATAGGCTTGAGTCCAAGGACCATGCAATGCCTTGGTTCTGTCCAAAACTTATAATTTTTCTTTTAAGTAGTTGGTTTCCCCATAGGCTTGAGTCCGAGGACCATGCAATGCCTTGGTTCTGTCCAAAACTTATAATTTTTCTTTTAAGCAGTTGGTTTCCCCATAGGCTTGAGTCCGAGGACCATGCAATGCCTTGATTCTGTCAAAAACTTATAATTTTTCTTTTAAGTAGTTGGTTTCCCCATAGGCTTGAGTTCGAAGATCATGCAATGCCTTGGTTCTGTCCAAAACTTACAATTTTTCTTTTAAGTAGTTGGTTTCCCCATAGGCTTGAGTCCGAGGACCATGCAATGCCTTGGTTCTGTCCAAAACTTATAATTTTTCTTTTAAGTACCGAGGATTAGCCCCTCGGCCAAGGCACGGGGCATAGAACTGATGGTGGAAGCCCCTAGCACTGTCCTTGTCGCTAGTGCTTCGAAGCATAGCCCCTAGTAGAACTTTATACTAGGGCAACAACACCAGGCCGCTGGAAGTAATGGAGGGGCTTTCGCAGGCCCTGGGTTGACAGGAGCTCGACCCACCGTCTGTGCCAACGCACAAGCCTTCCCACAGACGGCACCAATTGTGAGGACACAATTTGTAACGACCCTAAAATGATATTGGGTTCGCACGTTAAGGGCCCAAACAATAAAATTTGTAGAGCGTGGGCTTGAAAGGCTAGGCCTTGATCACCGGACAGCGGTTAATCATGGTTTCTATGGAAGTTTACACGAGGGTGAACCTAGCGTGTCTAGCAAGACCTTCTTCCGATGCCACTTGAGTGGTAGGCGGCCCTTCGACCTCGTCCGAGGAGCTTAGTGTTCTTATTATTCTTCTTTTTTCGAACTTTTTGGTCTGCACTCCTCCCATTGGTTCTCTTTCCCTCTTATACTAGCCTTTACCCTCCTTCCAGTGTCCACGTGTAAACTCCACTTTCTGGGGTTGAGACTTGTCCCATCAGCCCATACCTAGAGTGGTTGGGGGTGGTTATAAAAGTTGAAGAGCATGGTGAAGAGCATGGACCTGTCAGATGCAGAGTTCTTTATTGCAGTATTGGCAGCTTTTTCACTTGCCCTGCTCTTGTACTGAGCTCGTCTTTTCCTTTAGGGCACTACGGGATGCCGAGGACAGAATCATCCTCGGCTGTGTCTTAAGGCAATTTGGACTTTCATATATGTCCTTGACAGTGCCTCTCCTCGGCTCAGGCCTTGGGCCCTAATGTAAAGTGGGCCAGGGTCATAAATTCTCTGGCCCCACAATAATATTTTTAAATACACTTTAATAATTAAAATTTTAAAACAAAGAATTTAATTATGAAGTAAGATAATTTTGAAAACATGCCCTCAAGTAGAGGGCATGTTAATACACAACAATTTAAAGATTAATTTAATAAAGTTTGGTCAATTGGATGTTAATTGAAGGAAAATTATTTTTCCCTTTGAGTTTGGGGTAGAATATCATTTCCCCAAACTTCAAGAGAGAGGAGTATAATTTTTTGTGTATATATAAAAGTTAGGATTAACTATGGTATCGGTTTCATAATAATTACTTTTTCTTATAGATCAAGACATCAAAAAATTCTTTTTTTTAATTCTTTTTTGAAATAGGTGGGATTGCTTTGATCACAATTTTTTGGAGTACATATATTTATTTAACTACAAGAGATTTTGTCATATTAAATCACGCCAAATTTCAATCTATAATATTAATTTACTAATAATGAACAAAAGAAACTAGTATTGTGCATACGTAGTGCATGGTTATCCAAAAACAAAGAAAACTTGGATGCATTCATTTAAAAGAAAAAATGAAACTGTTGTGCAAGCTTTTTTTTTAACTTATTTAAAAAGACTGTGTTAATCTATTTAAGGGTAAATTATGTATTTGATCTCTATCATTAATAACATATTTCAATTTGGTCTCTAAATTTTCAATTGTGTTAATTTGATTTCTAACATTTTAGTGTTGTGTCAATTTAGTCACTACCATTATCTTTAGATGGAAATTGTTGTAGTAGCAAATGCCTAAATAAAAAATTAGTTTATTGTCACATCAATGAAAAATAATTTTTAATTTTTGCCATTTGTCACATCGCAATTTCCATCCAAAATTGCTGTATAGGGTATGAACCCATAGTGGCATTTTACAGTACAATAGTGGTGTTAAAATTTCCGTTTAGGTTTAGTTCTAAAGTTACGGAACAATAGTGGTGTTTTGTGGTGCCAGTATAGCCCAAAGGGACCTATAGCGGCCTTTTTAGGACTTATAGTAGCGTTTGAAAATGTCACTATAGCTCTTGTTTTTTGTAGTGACATAATGGTATGGACTAAATTGACATAATTGAAATATTAGATATCAAATTGAAATCTAGTGTAAAGGATGGATACCAAATACATAGTTTACCAATTTATTTAATCCCTCAACTTAGTCTGTTGACATTAGCAAACCCATTAACCTTTTGAAAAGGATAGTGTAAGGGTAAGATTCATCAGTCAACAGTGGGCCTTGGTACCCGTGTGGAGTCCAGCCATATCAGGAAGTGAAGACACGGCTAGAGGACTCCCAGCCCAATCCTGTTGGGCCGGGCTTGTTTAAAGGGGGTCCGAGGAGAAGTGTCTCCTCGGACGCACCAAATGGGAGCCCAATTCACACCCTTTACATGGTGAGAAATCGTCCCAAATCAAAGGGGAGTGCTAGACGTTCAGGGGGCAACCACAACTGCCGCATTAAATGTAAGGGAGCTACTTTTCCAGCCGCATTAATGTAGAAGGGACAGGAGAACAGTATTATCTTGGCCAGTGCAACTCACAGAAAAGAAGGAGGATGTCCTATGGGACAGGCACTCAAGTAGAGGCCTAGATGATTAACAAATGTAGGGCCATAACCAATCGAAGGACGCTATATAAGAGAAGAAAATCCCCATGACAAAAGGGGGACGGGAGAGAAAAGAGAAGAAAAAAGAGGGAGAGAGAGAGAAGTTCTGAAAACAAAGCATAAGATACAGTCCATGAACTGCTATCCCAGGAAACTTAATGAAATGTTCCCACGTTCAAATGGTTGCATGGCTTACTAACAATTACGTCTACTCTGTCAAGACCTAGTTCTACGACCCACTCTCTACAAATTCATTGTTGAGGGTCTTTTGGACCAGAATCGCCCGCTTGCTGGGCCTGGGCCCCAAACTCCGCCCTTACAGATAGCATTTTCTAGGCCAAAGACACAACGACATAAAATATAGGAAAATCTAGAATTAGTATGTCCAAGTTAAGACAAACACAAATTAATAATACAGTAGTAACAAAAATTGAAGAATAGGAAATATCCTAAATCCTAACCTATTGTGCTTGTTTTCTCCTGAGGAGGTTGATTATTATTGTTTTCTGGCTTTCTCCCTTGGATGTATTATTAGATGTGGGTGATCCCTCTAAACTTGATAGATTTTGTTACTAAATTGTGTAAAGCTTGTGTATTGTGGATAAGTTTGTAGTTTATTTTGTTTATTGGATAAAAATATAATTATGCATTAAAAACTAATTTATTCTTTTTTATTGTGAAAATAAGCTTTGTCCAAATGATTTACAAGAACAAAATTTGATTTCTTCAAATTTTGATGGTTGAAAAAGAGTACATTATTATAATTCAACATGTGTGAAAGGCATGTTGCATGGGTAAAGTGGCTAATTTTCATCTGTTAGGATTTTAAAAACAGTTTTAGTTTTTTTTTTTTTTTTTTTATTACAAATATTATTAGCAGACAGTTTTAGGTGAGATTTTTAGGGTTTATAAAATTATTCTGTAATAGTTTCTAAATCATATTCATTCATTTAAAAAAAAAAAAAATGAATAGATTGGATTACATTATATCATAAACAATTTAAATATAGATCAAAATTTAGTATTAGTTGATATTTATTTAAAATAGCATTGAAAATTTTAAAATATCAAAATATCTTTAGCGTTTTTCTTTTAAAATGACCAAATACATCAAAGCTCCAAATAGTCAATATGACCCTTCTCATGCTTTCCCTCCTATTTTGTTTGTTTCGTTATTAACATTTTCTAAAAAATAAATTAGTTTTTTCAAAAGTATTTTCTTAAAAACTAATTCATTTTCCTACGTTTGATTCTGCCCTTAAAATGAGTTAAAAAACTAGCTCTTAACTTCCTTTATTTTTGTGGAAAACAACTCAATCTCAAACTAAATTAAATAAAGAAATTTAAAATAATGTAAAATAAGATAATTTTCTAGAAAATACTTTTTTTTTTAAAATCATATTTAAGAAAATGTTAATGTCGAAACATATATATGGTCCACTTCACTTCCATCAAACCAAAAGAGTGAATAAATGCTTCTTTTTGCCCTGCAATCTCTTCTTTACCAAACAATCTCACTTCTTGGTCCATTAAAATGATGCACTACTTGATTTCTTATATAAGTATTGGGTTGGTCTACGGCTAGTCCAAACTAACTAATCATCTACCACGTGGCCCATGGGTGCTCCTCACTGCAAGCTAAAGCCTTCACATTAAAAATTATCTTTTTTTTTTTAAAAAAAAAGAAGGAAAAGAAAGAAAGAAAGAAAGAAAGCAAGCTAAATCATAATTTTTGTTTGAGAGAACATTTTTTTTTTAATTTTTTTTATGTAGAGAGAAGCTAAATCATAATTTAGTAATATCAAATTAATACATAAACTTTAAAAATAAAATAAATTTTATCTTTTAGCACACATTTACATAAAAACTATCAAAAAACTATACTTATTATTTCATATTTAACAAATAAGTTACCACATACTACAAAATACTAAACAGACACTTAATCCTATTGAATTAAAATTATTCCAACAAACATGAGGGTTTTTTTGTACCTAGCCTTTACTTAATTATTTAGTAAGAATAGAAATTTGATAAAAAGAGAAAAAATGTGAAAAAATAAAAATAAAAAACCAACAGAGAATAGAAGCATGTGCTACGCAATCCTTATTATACATTTTCGTACACATTTCTTGTGAAATAAGAAGTTTGAAAACATGTATTTTGAAAATAGGATTTAACTGAAATTGTATTTTTTTTAAAAAAAAAGTTAGGATAAAAAAATGTTATCATCAGTCTAAATAAAAACAAAAACACAAAACAAATAGAAGCTTGTGATAAAAAAAACAAAAAACAAAAGACAAAGACGTAATTACATTCCTCTCCCTTAAGATTTGGGGAAATGACACTTAATCTCAAACTTGAAGAAAAAAAAAACACTTCTCCCCTTGACATCTGATTGACCAAACTTTGTTAAATTAATATTAAAAATATTGTGTTTAGCAACTAGATGAGCTTCATTATTGTGGATGGAGAGGTCTTCTGTCTGTAATTCTCCTTAAGTTTTTATTTTCGTAACCATGCTTTACAATGCTTATGAACAAAATTATAGTTGCATCTCTCTCATTGCCCCCAATCCCTTCTCCCTTTCTATTCTTTTTTGGCACTCATCTTGCAAATGGTTAACACTACCTAGCAACTCACAATTACATAGAAAATCTAACTAAAGTTAGATGTTAGTGACGTTTTTAAAATGCCACAAATAATCAACCCTATAGTGACGTTTTAAAACGTTGCTAAAAAGTAAGAGGACAAATGCTATGGTGACGTTTTTGAAACATCTTGATTATTTGCGGAGTTTTAAAAAGGTCACTAGATATATTTTCCTACATTATAAACAAAAATGTTATATTATTTAGTGACATTTTCAAAAATGTTATATTATTTAGTGACATTTTCAAAAATGTCACTAAAGGTTTTTGAATATTGTTAAAGAGTTATAAATGACGTTTTTAAAAGCGTCGCAATAGACCTATAGCGATGGCTCTGTTGCAACATTTTCGAACGTTGCAAAAAAGTCATTGTAGACCATTTGCTTCTATGCTTGCTCACTCCCAAGTGCAGGAGATCGTAGCAATATAATTCTCGAAGTACCGAGGTCGAACCACAAGGAGCAGAATAGATTCAAAAACAATATAATTAAACAAAAATTTGGGTAAAGAAGAAAAATACTTTTGCTTGGTGATTGTTAACAAGAATAATAATAATAACTGATTTAAATCAATAATGTAAATACTAGGGCATCAGGGTGTTTCCATATATCGATATGAAATTTTTTGTGATCTCAGAAATTATATATTTCATAATTGATTGTTCTTATACAATTAAATACTTATGATTCGGTTGAATTGAGACAATTCAAGAACGCATCATAACCTAGATTAATAATGCGGTTGGAAAAGTTTTCAGAAAAACCCACTCACTAATTTAGAACCTGATTTCTATTTGAAACTATTAGAAATTCATCTAAAAAATAAGGAAAACATGATTGAACTTATTGAAAGCATGGAAGAACTAATACATCAAAAGAAATCTAATTGAACAATCAAATATGTTATTGATAAAATCTTAGAAAGAATCACATTGAATATTCATATTGTATAGAAGAAACATAACCCCTAGCACTAGCAAAGAGTCTAGGCTGCCATTAGAGAATGGAAAATACAAGGTTTTCTTTGCCAAAATTCGTTCTACACAGCCTTCCTTCCAAACCTTAATGTCTAAGTGTTCAAAGAAAATTAAACTTTTTCTATTTTAATTTCCGTTCAGGTTTATAGCAGTAACTTGTGAGTTAATTTAGGCATTAAAAATTGAGAATTTCTAAAAACATTAAAGTGGAAAATTGTAGATATTTAAGTCATGGTTCCAACCCATCTGGCCTTGTGTCAATTGGATTTTTGAGGAGAGAGATACGCCCAAAATACTGATCAGTGCTTAAATTAGATTTTTCCTTTTTAGATTCTGCCTCTTTGATTTCTTTCCTTATTTGAAGCTTCCAATCATGGTAGATGATCCAAGCACTCCAGCTGCACCTCCTTAGACATTTAAGCATGGTCCTTTAGCTCCACTTTAATTCTAGTTTGGCCTCCATTCTTTCACAAATTCCTGTAAACTCATCTTTCTCACATGATTTCCTGAAAGTAGAAAATTACACACAATGAATGGCATCTTATTCAAGAAATTATGTAAAGATAAATAATAGGGGCTAATGCAAATCATGACTTAATTATACAAATTAAGTATAGTAATAAGGAGATAACGCCCACATAAATATATAACAAGTATACATTTCAAGGCATTATTAGTCTATGGTGACATTTTTTAGGTTTTTTGTGACGGTTTACAAATAAATAAGCAAGGTAAAAGGGCAAATTTCTTGTAGTGCTAGTCACCGAAGTTTTAGGTTAGCTTCCAGAAATAATAGCATTGTGAGTTAAAAGTCAATGTAAAAAGGATAATCATTCTACCTGTAAAAAAAAAGGGGGCTAATAATTAACTGTCATCTGTAGCCTAATGAGGACAAATCCAGTTCTGGTTTTCTGAAATTATTACTTCAATTCAACTCAAGGAAAAATGTATTAAATTTTCAACCACAAAGAGCACATATATGGTATGTACTAAGTTTCAAGTTAGGTTGATAATTTTACAAAATAAATAAGCAAGGTATATAACTACATATTTGATGTAAATGTTAAGTTTTATGGTTCTTCCTATTTTATTGTTTGATGTCTTTTTTAGTGACACATGGTTTATAAAGGTCTTGAATTCATGTCTCCAAGCTAGCTAAACAACACCTTGGGTTACCCCAAGGGATTCATCCCCGTAATTACATAATGTATTTGGGACATAGGGACTATACTATCTAAAGGAATTAGTCAAGTGATCTAAGAATCCTAGACACCCACATTAGGGGGAAAATTCCTTAAAACAAGATTAGTATAAGTGTGTAACTATTTGGTTATTGGCATGAACCATTAATTTTTTAGTAGGAAAGAAAATGACATTGCCTATCACAACTTCTCTTTTCTTTTTCTTTTTTTGATAACTGGTCAGAAATTCTTATTTAACTCAGTAAACTAAATACACGTAAAGTAAACAACTTATAAAGTCCAAAGCCAGCTACAAAAAGCTGGCCATAGACTAAAGCTACAACACACGTAGCTAAGGAAAAGACACCTATATAAAAAATTAAATCCTGCCATAGACTATAGCTACAACAACGTAGCTACGAAAAGGCACCTATATAAAAACTTAAATCCGAGAAGCCATCAGCTTTTGGTACTCATTCAACAGACCCTCTACACCACTCAAAATATACCTTGGATGAGTTTGTTTTTGTTCAAAGTACACCTTATTTCGGGCATTCCAAATAGCCCATGCCATTGTTGCCCAAAGTTCCAAATCGCGTTGGTCTAAGCTCTGTACCATGAAACCGAACAGCAAGAAAAAGTCAAGAGCCTCATTGGAACACTTTTGAATCTTTCCCTCAACTAAGGCCCACACATTCCTGGTAAGGGGACACTCCCACAAGATATGCCCAGTTGTCTCAGGTTTTTGCTGACACAACCTACACACCTCCGTAACATGAACCTTTCTTCTACGCAAATTGTCTCGCTCCACACGAAGGTTTTGACTTTTGGGGGTACATTTAGTGTCCAGAGTTTCTTCCAAGTTGGCTTGTCTGTCTGGGCCTTTGAGTGCTCCAGTACTTACTACTACTTCAACCGGAGCGCTACGTGGTTAGCGGTCTTGACTGAGAAGGTCCTTGACTTATTCTCCATCCATATAAGGGAGTCCCTAGCATGTGTATCATTGAGGGGTAATGCTAGAATCTCATTCCGAGTTCTAGTCGTGAATATTGCATGGACCTTGCCTCGATCCCACTGTCTTGTGTCAGCATCTATCAAGTCATTAACCTTCAACTTAGGGTCGGGCTCACCGTTGAAGATAGGGTCATGAGACAACCACTTGTGCGTAGTGACACCAATACACTCACCATCGCCTATTTTCCATTTCGAACCAGCAACGTTCATGTCCTTAGCAGATAGAAGACTTCACCATATGAATGAAGGATTGTGGCCTAGTGGGGCCTTTAAGAACGTGCTACTAGAGAAATACCGGGCTTTGTACACTCGATAGAAGAGAGATTGAGTGCCATGAATCAGTCGCCCCGCTTGCTTGGCCAACATTGCGAGGTTAAAGGTGTTGATGTCTTGAAACCCTATACCACCTCTATTCTTGTCTGCACACAGCTTCTACCAGCTTACCCAATGGATCTTTTTCTCATTGCATTTTTTACCCCACCAATATCTGGCTATGGTCGAGTTGATGGCGTCACACATTACTTTTGGAAGCCTGAATAAGCTCATGGAGTAAGTCGGTATAGATTGTGCAACTGACTTTATAAGTATCTCACAGCCAACCTTGGAGACCAATTTCTTCTTAGTAAAACGTTCTTGGATTTCCTTGAAGGTGGTTGTCTTAGTTCTACCCCCAACCATTGGCAAACCTAAATACTTCTCACAATTAGTCATGATTCTGGCTCTAAGCAAATTTTTTATTGAGTCTCATGTGTCTTGTCTGGTGTTATGACTTTAAAAAAAAAAAAAAAATGACGTTTTTTGTCGGTTAATGGCTTGTTCAAAGGCCGATTCATATTGTGATAATACGTTGAGCAACACTTGGCACTCTTGAACCGTGGCTTGATAGAATAGTAGGTGGTCGTCTGCAAAGAGCAAATGAGAAATGGTCACCCCATGCTGACAAGATACAACTCCTTTAAAAGACCGATTCGCTTCATCCTATGAAGCATTGTGAACTAGCCTTCAGCACATAGAAGGAACAAATATGGCGAGGGAGGATCGCCTTGCTTGATTCCACGAGCGGGTTTAACCAGACCACGAGGCTCTACATTGATGAGGATTGAGTAAGAAGTGGTGCAAAGCATTTCCATAGCCAGCTGTATCCATGTATCATCAAAGCCGAGTTTAGTCATCATATTCCGTAAAAACAACCACTCAACCCAATTGTAGGCTTTGCTAATGTCCAACTTCACTGCCATTTGACCTCGCTTCCCTTTCCTCTTATTTCTCATCCTGTGTAACAACTCAAACACTACAGCGGTATTATCAGTGATTAGGTGATTAGGAACAAAGGCACTTTGAGCATCGGAGATAATATTATGCAATATTAATTTGATATGATTAGACAAAACTTTTGAAAATAACCATGATATAACATTGCCTAAGCTAATGGGGCGATAATCTAAGATGTACTGAAGCTCCTTCTTATTGGGGATAAGAATAATATGGGTATAGTTCATCTTGTGTAAAAGGTGGCCAGAGTTTAGAACAGAAAGGACAGCCCTAAACACATCATTCCCTACAAAATGCCAATATTTTTGAAAAAAGAACGGGGACATACCATCAGGGCTAGGCGACTTGGATGGATGCATTTGGAGCAAAGCTCGCTTTATTTCCTCCGGTGTGTATGGTTGTAAGAGTTGGTGCTTCATGTCTGGGGTTACTAGCCTGTCTACAGGGTCTAAAACAACCTCCATGTTAGTTGGTTGAGTCAAAGTAAATAAGGCTTTAGAGTACTGCTTCACTACATCTGTAATTTCATCATTCGCGGTACACCACTCATCGTTGGCATTAAAGGTCCTAGCAATGTGATTTTTTCATCTCCGTTGGCTTGCTCGTTAATGAAAGAATTTGGTGTTCTTATCACTCGTAGGAAGCCAAATGGACTGTGATTGTTATCTCCACACCACCTCCTCGTGGTACAATAATGAGTTTATATCAGCCCGTAAACCCCGAATGGCCTCATTGTTCTCCGCCTTATTCTAGTTGGCTAGTTCTTCCAGAAGCTTATGCTTATCCTGGAGTCTTTACTTAGCATTCTCAAAAGCTGTACGGCTCCACCGCACCAAGGCTTGTCTATACTGTTTAATCTTTTCAAAAAGTTGAAACATTGGGCTCCCCTCACATACTGACCCCATCCATGCCTCACGGATGGTGTCTTCACATGTTGGGTAGGTCACCCATTTTTCCTCAAACCTATGTGGGATTTTCTTCTTTCTTGCAGGCTTGGGTTGTGAGTGCTAACCATAATTGGGACATGATCAGAGTAAGAAGAGTGTAGATGTGTGACTTTAGCATGTGGGAACTGTTCTCTCCATTCCAACATGGCATAAGCCCAATCTAAGCGTGCTTGAACAATGTTGTCACTCTCCCGTCCATTACTCCATGGGTAAATGTTCCCCTAAAAGCCTAAGTCGATCAAAGAATAGTCAGATAAAGCTTCCTGAAAGTCTAGTGTAAGGTGTAGGGGCTTTGAGATACGACCCTATTTTTGTTCAGACACCAAGTTTTCATTGTAACCCCTCACACATAACCATGGGACTAAGAATCTAGAAGAAAGGTGGCGTAAAAGCTGCCGTGTCTTATGCTGCCTATGCTCTTTTCTGGTTGACCATAGAATCCAGTCAACCTTGAGGGTGTGTTACTGTTATAAAAAATAAGAGCATCAATAAGGTTAGGGGAGCAGGTTTGAATATGTAAGTTCGTTTCAGCTATCTAGAGCATTGCTAGCCCACCTCTTTGGCCCTCACTTAAAACCGCCAACATGGAGGGGCAGTGTAGGTCAGCCTGAATGTGTTTCATCTCCTCAACAGATTGCTTTGTCACAATGAGAAACAAAACATTCTCCTTTACCAAAAAGGTAAGGGCATTCACTGCACGTTGGTTCCTAAGCTCCCGGTAGTTCTAGCTTATCACGATCATTGTGCTCGGTGGGGCTGACCACCAGCCTCCACCGTTGATGCAATTTTGTCCGAATCATGTCCCTCAAACCGAGGACGTTTTTTGGGTTCCTTAGTGCTTACCACCTCTGACATTCAGTTTCCAGCCTTCCTCTTTTTACGCCAACCACATCATGGTTCAAGTCATTAGTGTGCATGGAAATAGTCATGGGCCTTAGAGGCTTTTTCCCCTTACCCTTCTTACTATCTTTTGAATGGGATACCTCTTGTGTACGTGGAATTTGTAGTGGGTGCACAGTTCCCTTGTCATGCATCGTCCCATCCAATCCTATGAGGTCTATAGCTGGTTGCATGTAAGAAATAGGCACACTAAATAGGCCACTTTGCGAAGCTGTCATCTCACTGATAACTCTTTCCATGTTCGCGAGCCCCAGTGTGGAGCTAGTTTCCTTTGGTGTAACATCAACTTTCAGTACAATAGGAATGGGATCCCGTGAATCCTGCTTAATCATATTCTTTTGCGAAAATCGCGTGATGGCCAAAAAATCCACTGAGATATCATTCGTATCAAAAGAAGTCAATCAACGCTATGTGTTGGTTGGTGTCTGTCGAAACCCCAACGGCTTCGTGGCTGTTTAGCGGGACCCTATCATCACCGATCTCCCCAGTTGGAGCAAAAGGTGTGTCCATTAGGTCATTCTCTGTCCGATTTCTGTCGAACCACCACTTCCCGGAGCTCTCCGTTGGAACCTAACTTTCAACCAATCCCCATAGGGTAGTTCTTCCCCCTCGGTAACCTGGACGTTGCATTCCTTGGCCTCATGACCGATTTTACCACACTTGAAACACAACCCACATAGTCGCTCATATCAAAATGCGATCTAGGTCTTATCTCCCTCAAGGTACCTATTGGGCCACCTCTACGAATCAGTTTGTCCAACGGAGTCACCACACAGACTCTAAGAAAGCGTGCTTGGTCCGTGGTAAATGCCTTACAGTCGACTTCGACAACTTGACCTAGACTGTTTCCAATCTCCAAGCTCACCTTTGCATTGATGAGATCAAAAGGCAAACCCTAGATTTGTACCCAAATAGACAAGTCGGTGAAAGTGACTAACCATGCCGTCATGACTTGTTTCCATCACTCCAGTACCAGGACCCTATTATCAAAGCTCCAAGGTCCGTTATTCACGACCCATGATACCTGGCTCTCCAATGCAAACTTAAACTGAAGCAAACCGTCACCAACCTCGATTATCTTGAGGTTTGGTCCCATCTTCCATATTGATTGAAGAAGGTTCTTGGCAGCTCTCAGGTTTAGCGGACGGGGTGCTAAGAATTTTTCGAGAAGGCTGAGGGAGCACTCTTCTAGAGTTTTATCCCTTATGTCTGTCCTTACAATGATAACTTTGCCTTCCTCTGAAGTTAACTTAATCCAGTGCAATTGATCTATAACTTCGACGTCCATCTCAGTGCTCAAGATATTAGCCCCTTGGTCTAGTACCTTCAAAGACCAGTGAGGTGTAGAAGAAAGACAAGGGAGGAAGAAAGAGAAAAAGAAAGACAAAACCATGAAGAAGAGTCGTGGTGAAGAAAGGTGGCTCACCTAGGTGAGAAGGAAAACTTCTAGCGAGAGGAGAAGAAATTTTTTTTTTCCCTTCTCTTTTCAATAAGTGGTAAAATGATGTGAAAATAAGTTATATTCCTTACATCACTAAAAAAGAGTAATGTGATAGCCACAAAAAGTTATATTCCTTATATTCCTTTTCATATTTATATCTATATCTATATACTATATAAAAATGGAAGCGCAGTAATTAGGTCACCTCATCTACCACATAATCACTAATTTTCTTATTTATTTTATACTCTAATTTTTTTTTTGCAGTACTAAAAATATGAATATATTGATGTTCCACATTTATTTAGGGCTGTTTAATTTAACCATACATAAAACTTTGTTTTTACATTTTTATCTACTTTAATTTAAATTTTTATAACTAAACATTGAAATCAATGAAAAATAAAAAACTTTGCCTATACATATTAATCCACTTTAATTTAGATGTTTAGAAGTAAATAATAAAATCAATGAAAATAATGTCTATAAAAATGTATTCACAAATCTTGCTTAATCTTTGATGGTAGAAATTATAATCTAATAGCTGCCTCGTAGAAGGAGCTCAAATCAAGCATGTTATAGATCTACAATAGGTTTGTACCCTTATTGTCCTATCCTTTCTTAATTCATATATGTTCCATCATGCAAGTATTTGTTTTGTCATTTTATTTACAATGTTGAATGCCTTTAATGAATGATGTTTATTATGGACTTGATTTGTGGGAAAAATCAGATTATAATATATCTTATTGCGCGATGTTGTTAGGTATTAGTTTACTTGGAAAACAACAAGATGGTGAGGAATAGTTTGTGCAATTGAAGAAGATGGTCTACACAAATTAATTTTGTGTGGTTTCCATTCACTGTTTTTAAAATATTTTCATTGACAAATTAGAAACAAATTGTTATTTCTTTGTCATGTGATTTTCCTTTGAGTGATTGTTTTAAGTGTTTATGAATATTTTATTTTGGTTTTTGTCTCATTGGTGTTTTCATTTGAATTTTTAAGAAAATAAATTCATTTTTGTATTAATAAAATTATTTACTTATTATATATTCGTTATTCACATTTTGGTTTAATTTATGACAACATTTACACAATTTTTTATTTCAAAAATTTTCCTCTACCTTTTTTTTCCCATTTGGACTTGTACACTAGTGTTTTATTTATTTATTTAAGGAAAAAGATTTACGATTATCATGTACAAGGCTGCAACTAACATTTCTGCTTGTATTATGTAAAAGAGTTACGATTATCATGTATAAGACTAACAATGTAGCTCAATCGAAGACCACTTTTCACCTCTCAATTCACATACCAATTCCATGTAATGATAAAATTAAGAAAACTGCTACATCCGCAATACTTTTTATAACAAATCTTAAGTAACAAGTTGTTATTGACTATAATTGATGGGCAAAAAGAACAATAACAACTTACCACCTAAGATTTATTGAGAAAATATTTTGGACGTAGCATTTCTCAAAAATCAAAGGAGTGAGTCTCACAGTTTAATTGATCCTATTAATTGATCCTATCAAAGGATATCCTAAACCTCTTTTTGTTTTGTAGAAAATAACTTCCAGCCAAAAAAAAAAAATGAATATGTGTCATTGAAGTTCATTCAGCACATGTCTATCAAGCTTGATACTGGCATATGAGGGGCATTGCTTGATGCCTGCAAGGTCCACCGTAACATATAGAATATAGATTGGTGAATATGTGTCATATAATCTCTATGAATTGGATCATAGTGGCAGTTCCATATGAGGAGAAGACTAACATATATGCATGAGTAAGTAAGTGAGGTGGGATTACAGTAAGTAGAACAATGATGAAATTACACAAAGAGATTAACATGGACAAAGCCTCACATGAATGGGAAGACGGGTATATTTACGGTTGCTCTTAACGTAATTTTCAGTTTTAGTATTGATTTTGTTTACAATTCTCATCATCAAATATCAGAGCCAAACAAGGAAATTTATAAATGATGGGATTTTAAATAGAATAATTTACAAGCCTCTAAATAGTTATGGAACCTGATTTAAATCCCAGTCCTTTTGATGTAAGTGTAAGTGTGTGACTAGCTCTTTTGAACATATAAAACCAGTGAGAATCAATAGAACGTAGTATAATACAAATCAATCAATATATATTAATAGGAGAAATCTCATGTGAAAAAGCATGAGGTTCTACCAAATAGCACAATTTTCGGAACTCTCTCATTTAGGCTACATTCTAATCAAAGTATAAAAACATAGATCTTATGTGAGAGACCATGAGGTTTTGTCAAGTAGCACCTTCCTTGAAACTCTCTTGTTTAGGCTTCCACCTCACCACTCTTTATATATTGTGGATTATAAATAAAATTCTTTTAACAAAATATTACTATTTTCACTAAGTGTTTAACATATCACTATCATACTTCAATAACATAAACGTGACATCATACAAAAAAATTAACAATGATATTACAAAAAAAAATTAATACTAACTCCAATGCATTGAAGAAACAAAAACTTTGATTAAACAAACAATCAACTTATTAGTTACACCACAAAATAACTAATTTCTAATTTATATGACATTTACTCTATAGTCCAAATTCTCCATCCCCTTAATTTTGTATTACATCATTAATTTAAAATAAATCTCATCAAATTATCACAACACTACTTCATTAAATATTTTAAATATTTTACATAATCTTCTGACATAACAGCTTACAAAATTATCTACACATTGCGCGGCCCATTGCTAGTACATCAAATAGCTGTCTCAACTAAGATTCAAGGTGCTATATAGTAAACACAACAATCAAATGGAATGATTTACAGGCCTCTGGATAGTTGTGGAAACCTGAATTAAATCCCAACCCTAGTCAAGGCGAGCTCATATAAAGCCTGTAAAAGACTTCTAGACTTTCCCTCTTCAAGCAACTTTAAAAGGCAAGCAACTTTTGAGAACCCGCAATGGTGCACAAACATAGAATCTTCCTTCACTTCTTGTCTCACCTCTGCGTCAAGAAGGTATGGTCTCGTTAGTGCCCACTGCATGGCCCATATGGCCCAAGGGCGCATGTAACATATAGATCTGTATTGGTCCTTGTTGTTCCAAGCTTCCGGAGTTTGAAAAGAATAACTGTTCACAAAATGGTAACTTGTTAATAATCTATAAGAAGGAAATTTAGGTATCACCTAAATGAATTAACCAACAGTTTAACTAAAAAATTCTTCCAAGAATAAACTGGCCAAAAAGTGTCTTGAATGACATCAGGAATATCCAGTTTTGTGTTGTATTTCAGAATCAAGAAAAGATCTAGTGGTTTGACCAAGTGCCCTACATCTTAATAATCTATATATATATATATATATATATATATATAACTGAAACTTTTGAAACTCCCACAATTTTCCATGTCAGCACAATATTTAAATTAAATTAAATTTTCCACCTCATCACTATTTTCTTTTTCCAATACAAATTAGACTTCTAGCCAAATAAGGACACTCTCCCACCGCCTCTACTCTCTCCTATTTAAGAATTGCTTGCATAGAAAACCTAAGCCCCAAAATTAGAAGAGAAGGTTATGGCCAAACTGAAAGCATCGAAGTTGTCTACCAGTCTCTTCCAAATCAACAAGTCTCCAACACTAACCTACTCCGCAAAGCAAACTTAATTACCAGTAAGTTTCGTAGAAATATTCTAACTATGAACATTGACAATGCTTATTAGTTATGACCGTTCCTACTCAAATCATTGACAGTAAATGTCCCTCCAAAATATGAGCAACTTCATTGCACTGTATTACTAATTTCATTGTAAATATTCCATGAGGATAGAGAAAAAGAGTACGCCCACCTTAATTTTATAAAGGTTGGTCAATATCTTATATCTATATGTATGGTCGTTGGTCACCACTATTTTTTTTATTATTTTTATTTTAAATTCTTTTTATTTTAGATTTTATGATTAGATCTACTATTATCTTCTTTTGCCGCAACACAATTTTCTCCTTAAAACTTATTTTTCTTCAAGATTTTTTTTGAGGGCGGCTCATGCTTCACAATTCACATATTCCACTTATGTATTGGACTCCTCTCCTTCTTCGGTCAATGCATCAAGGTTAGGGTTATTTGATTTGTTCAATAAAAATTATAGATTTGTTGCTTTTTCTTATAAGTTTGTCAATTGTTGTTTTGTTTATTTAATTGCTGGGCCTGAATCTTTTAATTAAATCTTCAAATTTTTTTAACCTTTTAAAAGTTTTAATATTTTGAATTTTAACATTTAAAAGGTAACTCATATTTCTCTAATATTTCTATGTTGTGTAGACATATTTTTTTTGTTTATTATATTTCTCCATTGTGTAGTCACATAATTTTTGTTTTGTTTTAATAAATTCTTGGCTCAAAATCTTCTAATTGTTTGGTTTACATATGAATTTTTAAGTTCATTTTTTGCAATACATTTAATTGTCTGGCCAATTTCAATAGTAGAAAAGCTATAATCATGGATTCCCTTCTTTCTATTGTATTTCTCTATTGCGTAATTATATATATATATATATATATTGTTTTATTTCAATACTTTTGAAGCTTTGAATCTTCTGATTTTTTTTTTTTAAAAAAAAAAAATTGGCCTTTTGGAAGTTTTAACATCATAACTTTTGGGTTTTATTTTTTCTATTATCAGAAATTATCTAGAAGATTTCAATGAATATCCATGGATTATTCTTTTTGAGGGTAACCCATCTTTATCTTATATTTCTATTCCTAATTTTTTTTTCCTATATTTTTTCTTTAATTGTCTGTGTTTACGTCTCTTTTGTTTTTCTTATTTTTACTTTCATAGCGTATGTACATGTTGGACATTTTCTTGAAGCATGTTGGTATCATATATTAAAATACTGTTAAGTTGATAATAATAATAATAATAATAATAATATAGTTTAATAAATGTCTGAAACGTATAGCTGCTAACAAATGTTTTAGCTATATGATTTTATTTTACAAATTCAATTTTGGTGTTGTAGTAAAATAAACAAATATTAAATTATATATTGTACTCAATACATTTTCCCGTGCATCGTACGGGTTAGCGACTAATATATATATATAAATATATATATATATATATATATATATATATATATATATATGGTACTAATAAACAAAGATGTGAAGTGCAAGCAACCATTTAGGTTTTCTTTTCTTCTTTCCTTTCATTTTTTGCCTTCTATTCTTTTGCCTATTATTTCTTGTCAGATAAAGTGTCATGACCTCAAGGTGACACAGCACGATTTATGTAAAAAAGTTCACATGGGCCTTTTTTTTTTTTTTGGAGAAAGTTCATATGGGCTTTAGTTTTGAATAATGGGATTAAAATTATTACTGCGAATGGTTCAAAATGAAACTCTAAGCCAAAAGAAATATTATCAAGAAAATAAGCAAATAGCATGCTAAATCCACATCCTTTCTTTTTTGATGAAAATATCCTCACGCTTTTGGCTCTTGTAAATAAAGACTAGTTAGGGCAGCACGTGCAAGGCACGTGCTAGCCATGGGAAAAAAAAAAGTAGTGATTATGATCAATTCTAGATTTTATTTGTATCACAAAATAAAGATATAAATAATTTGGTTTTTAAAATACATAGAGAATTACATTAATCAAAAGAGACATTAATTATAAGAATTTTGATAATTATGTCATAAAAAATTAATCTCATTCGTATAAGAATTTTGATCAACCACAGAGTTAGGAGAGCTATTTAACATATAAATATCTATTTCACTATAATAGTTTTTTAGTACTTATTTGCTATAGTCAATATATCCACTCACTAAAAACTTCTAAGAATTATAACGAATATCATCATCTTCCAACAATAAACAACTGAGTTTTGCTAAGAAGATAAAAATAAAAAATAAAAAAAGATAACAAAAGGCATGTGTTATCGAATTTTCCATTAGATAAATTTTATGTTTTAAAAATTTAAACCTAGAAAATCAATGTTCTTTAGATAACAAATAAAAAACCTTATATCATCATTCTAACTTTCCAAGAATTATTACCATCTAAAACTCAAAATACTAGAAGAAAATTTTTGGGATGTTAAAATTTAGTGGGAGTATTTTAGACATTACATAATAAAATATTTTAAAAATTATAAGCTTTCATTAGGGTTTAACTGAGAGAGTAATAACATGACATATTTGCTCTTTTCCAAAATATTAAGAGAAAAATTGCTTGATTTTAATGTTTAAGAAGGAGGAATTGTAAACAACTCCAAACATAAAGAATAAAAAGTTTTTTTTTCCTAAGTTTTTGTTTTTGTTTTTGTGCGTAAAACTATGTAGTTTTACTTAAAATGGTGCGCAAAGAAAAAAAAATACAAAAAGTCAACCCAAGAAAATTGTATGTGAAATAGTGAATTTTGGCTCAACAAATCTGACTAAACCCACAAAAAATTTCTAAAAACACAATAGAATGGCACAACATTTTCATAATACCTTTATAATTTTGTTATATTTTATTTTGACTTGTAAAGAATTGACAGCTCAACAGTTTTGAAAATATTGTGATGACAACAAGATATTTTAGACTTTTCACCCAAAAAAAAAAAAAAAAGAAGCTATGTCCACGATATTTTCATAACAAATCATAAGTAGTAGGTTGTTACAGGTTGTTATTGGTGGACAAAAAAGTAATTTCATTAGTAAGTTTAAATTAGAACCAAAACAAATTACTACCTATAATTTTTTATGAAAGTATTGTAAAAAATATTGTGAATGTACATATCTTTTTTCACATTACCGTTATTTTTAGTTGTGGTTGGTTGTAGTATGATATTTTATTATTTTATTTCGAATTATAAGGAATTAGCATCTCAAAATTTGTGAAAAAATTGTGCCAATTTATTGTATTAATATTTTATTATAATGTAAAACAATGTGAATTGGGCAAACCAAAAATAATATAGCAAATCTATTGCAGCTTTATGCATTCACAAAAAAAAAAAAAAAAAAGGCCCGCAAAACAGTGAAAATTGAACAAGTCAAAACTACTGCAACGAAGCTATGATAGCTTTTCCTATTTACTCTTTTTATAGATAGATTACTAAATTTGACTAAACCAACAAAAAAAAGAGAGTT